>NW_007734196.1:25305-62881 GCF_000696425.1 Galeopterus variegatus | reverse complement strand
ACCCAGAGGAATGGAAATCATCAAGTCGAAGGTATACCTGTTCCCCAATGTTCATTGCAGCACTCTTTACAATAGCTAAGAGTTGGAACCAGCCCAAATGTCCATCATCAGATGAGTGGATATGGAAAATGTGGGATAGCTACACAATGGAATACTACTCAGCTATAAAAAAGAATGAAATACTGCCGTTTGTAACGACATGGATGGACCTAGAGAAAATTATATTAAGTGAAACGAGTCAGGCACAGAAAGAGAAATACCACAAGTTCTCACTTATTTGTGGGAGCTAAAAATAAAATAAATACACAAACAAACAGGGGGCGGAGAAGGAGACACAACAATCACAATTCCTTGAACTTATTAAGATAAGTGAACAGATATGAGGTTGATGGGTGGGAGCGGGGAGAGAAGAGGGGAGGGAGGAATTGATAAAGGGACATGAAAATCAACTATATTGTATATTGATAAAATGAAAAAAAAGAAAGTTGGAAGAAGATAAAAATTAATAAACAGCGACTTTACTCAAAAAAAAAAAAAAGGAAGATTTGCAAATGTGAGGAAGGGGTTAAAGAAACTAAATACTCTAGGAGCAAACAGAGACTTTCAGACTTTCTCCTAAATAAACAGAAAGACCAAGAAAGAATGGAAAAGGAAACATTTCACCCCATGGCTCAATTTTGTTTAACACCGTGTATGAGTACATCTTAAAATTATCTTCCTTACTAACAAAACTAAACAAAACCCAAGCCTGTCCAACTTAAGACAAGAGTCTAGAAAGAGGTTTGGGAGCAAAGCAATAGTCCAGGAGGGCCAGAGAGCCAGGCTAGGGCCACACCGCTAGGACCAGTGCCCAATGCAGCTGCAGAAGTGACCTGAGGAAGACTCCTGGGGCTGGCACTGGGCCACCTGTGCCACCACCTCCATCAGGACTGGACACAGTAGAACTGCTGCCATTGTCATCCCCGGAAATAAGATGTAGCTGCTGAGGCTCCCTCACTACAGGTATGATCCCAACTTCTTTACGTCACTAGCTTCTAATCCAAAGGCTGGTGGTTCGTCTTATCAGAAGGACTGGGGTCCTGTGACTGTACCCTATTTGCAAAAGTGACTGGGAAAATGAATACTGGACATTTTCAGCTTCTTTCAGAATAGGTAGATTTTTATCTCAGAAGATGGGAGATTCCCCAGGCACAGAAAGGAGATTTGAATTCTGAAACATCAAAAAGAGAAGGAGAGATGACCACCCCACATGCCCCTGTACAGAGGAGAGCTGGCACGGCAGGCCTGGCTGCTGATCTCTGGAAGGCCGGCTTACAGGGCTCGTCCTTGGCTAGTGTCTGCAAACTAGGATTCTGGAAGGGTGCTACCCGCTGTTAATGATGAGAGTGGCTCACTGTGTTTAAAGTGTTTGGACAAAGAATACAGTTCATGCTGAACATCTGCCTTCCTTCTGGGAGTCTGGAATTTTGGTACATGCCAGGCAAGGGTGCCACATGACCAGCCCCCAATAAAAATCCTGAGCACTGAGCCTCTAGGAAGCTTCCCTGGTAGACGGCATTTCACATGTGTTGTCACAGCTCAGGCCTGGGGGAATTAAGCATGTCCTGTGTGACTCTAACGTGACTGGCCAGCACTGAGCCTCTAGGAAGCTTCCCTGGTAGACGGCATTTCACATGTGTTGTCACAGCTCATGCCTGGGGGAATTAAGCATGTCCTGTGTGACTCTAACGTGACTGGCACTCAGAAGCCTGTACCTGGTCTCCTCTGTGCTTTGCCCACGCACCTTCTCCTTTGCTGGTTTTTCTTCATATCCTTTTGCTGTAATAAGTTACAGCCGTGAGTATGACAGTATGCCAAGTCCTGTGAGTCCTCCTACTGAACCATCATCAATCCTGGAGGTGGTCTTGGGAACCACCAATGTTACAGCCTTTGAGAAATACTGACTCGGCCTCTTACTGGGCAGCTCTCAGAGAGGAGGAAAGTCACACTTGGGATTTGTAACTTCCAACAATGACAATGACTTGTCAAGGCAATTTCGTGAAGTTGAGTAAGGCATGTCTGTGTAGCCCTGCTCACAGGGGGAAATTGGGGCTCAGAGAGGCTGGTGACCAGCCTAAGACCTTAGGGCTGGTAGCATAGAGCTGAGAGAAGATCCTGAAGCAGTGTAGACTCCTAACCCAGTGCGCTGCTCCCGGAGCTCTCTCCACCCTTACAAAGCCTAAATAGGGTTCATTCCACCAGTTGAGTGCTCTACAAAAGAAACTCGTTCCAAGCAACCTGAGCCTTCCCGCAAAATGTATATTTATTTCAATAGTGTCTGCATGAGATAGAGTACAAGACTGGATTTTTTTTCCCACTACCACCGTCTAGTAATTAAACATACATTTACCCCTAACATCAGCATTTCTCCAGCTGTGGTTCAAGGACCACCTGCAGCCGAATCAGAATCACCTGGTGTGCTTGTTTAGCATGCAGATTCCTAGGCCTCTCCCAAACATACCAAATTAGAATTCCCAGGGGAGGAGCCTGATAACCTACATTTCAACAAGCTTCCCAAGGAAAACCTGGGCTTAGCCCAACATCCGCCATATCATAAATCCTTGGCAAATAAAAACAGGACCATAGACAGCACAGACTGGAAGGACTTAGAGTTAAGTGTTCATATTTTAGCCTGTATTCCAGTGTCCAGCAGCATATTTCAATCTACTTCTAAATATTTAAAAGCCAAAATTGTCAGAAATGTCTAACACAACTGGAAACTGTTTTCAGGCTCAACTCAAAACAGAGGCAAATTTTTTCGATTTAATGTCCAGAACCTAGCACATCTCGCTTCACCACTGTAATGGGCTGGCTGGTGGCCCCCAAAAGGTACCTCCATGCCCTGATCCCTGGAGCCTGTGAATATTACCTTATATAGTAAAGAGTGAATGTTACCATATATGGAAAAATATGGGACTAATTTAAGGATAATGAGAGAAGGTGTTGATCCTCGATTATCTCGGTGGGCCCTAAATGCAATGACAAGTGTCTTATAAGAGTGAGGCAGAGAGGGTTTTGACAGACTGAAGAGACTGGAGGCAGAGACTGGAGTGATTCAGCCACAAGTCAAGAAATGCTGGCAGCCACCAGAGCTGGAAGAGGCAGAGTGGATTCTCCCCTAGAGCTCCCACACGGGCCGTGGCCCTGCTACCACCTTGATTTCAGACTCTGGCCTCCAGGGCTGTGAGAGAATAAATTCCTGTTGTTGAAACCAAAAAAAAAAAAGAAGAAGAAGAAGAAAAAGGGCTCTGAAGGAAAGAGAGAAGCTCGGAAAATAGCCGATGGATGAGTGGGACACAAAAAGCTGCAGACAGAAGTGCACAGACATCAAAAGAAAGCCTTTCTGCAGGTGCATTAGTTAGGATTACATTCAGATGTGAGGGACAAAAACCCAAGATAAACGGTTTAGATGAGATTGAATTTTATTCCTCCCTCATGTAGCAGTGTGGGTAGGTGGTCTGGGCTGATACGGTGTTCCACACGCCTTACGTCTTTTCTCTTAGAGGCATAGCTTTGTCCACCTCATGCTTTCCTCCCTCATGTAGCAGTGTGGGTAGGTGGTCTGGGCTGATACGGTGTTCCACACGCCTTATGTCTTTTCTCTTAGAGGCATAGCTTTGTCCACCTCATGCTTCAACAGGCCAGCATCTGCATTCTAGACAGCAGCGTGGAGAGAGGAATTAAGAAACAAAATAGAGACAAAGGGCGCACATGTGCTGTTCTTTCAGGGCGATTTCCGAACAACTATACAACATTCTGCTTACAACCCATTGGCCAGAACTTACTCACATAGCCACGCCTAGCTGAAGGCTAGTCTGAGAAATTCAGTCTTCATTCTGGGCAGACATTTGTTCAGTCAATTTGAGCTCATTTACTACGGAAGAAGGAGGGAAGTGATATGGGTGAGGGGGAGGTGGTAGTAGACTGTATAATTACACACAAAAATGTTTGGGCCCACGAACATTAAATTTGGCATGGGATTTGCTTTAGTCAGTGAGACAGCAGCCAAACCTTTAGAGCTAAGCAGCAGTTTGCCACTTCCTCTTGCCCTCTGCCATGAGACTGGCAACATTTCAGTCAAGGACCATTCAGTCACGCTGGGTCCTGGAGGAAAGATGACATGGAGCAGAGCTGCAGCTGACCTGTCACAGACATGAGACGCGAGTAGAAAATAAACCTTTGTGATTGTAAGCCACTGAGATTTGGGGATCATTCGTTACTGCAGCATAACCTACCTCAGTAGTTCCCAAAGTGCAGTCCTTAAACCGTAGGCACTAGCATCACCTGGGAACTTGTCGGAAATGCTAATTCTCAGCCCCACCCTAGACCTACTGAATTAGAAACTCAAGCAGGGCCCAGCAATCTGTGCTGCAACAAGTCCTCCAGGGGATTCTAATGGGTGCCAAAGGGTGAGAGCCACTGCTCTGGCCTATTTTGACTGATACAGGGGAGGACTATCACACATCGGCTTCACTGTCTGCCATGTAGACGTAGAACCAGGGAGCAGGGCTGCCCTCTGCTCCTCGCGAGAGGAGGAGAAACATCTGAGCATACAAGAGTGGAAGTAGCATCTGCCTGTCCTTTGGTGGGACTTAAGCTCTAAGGGGAGTGACCACAGCTGCAGAAGGTGTGGATCACAAGTCTTCATTCCAGTGAGGAAATTAGTTATTGCAAGAAGGAAAAGAGTGGGAGCTGTAGTAGGGTGATGCTTAGAAATTTATTTCTCACTTCTTTGATGTCACAGTACCCTAATGTTACAGTTGGAGGGAACACAAACCACTAATATCATGTATCTTAAGCATTGAAGGAAATTGCCCTATTAAATGGTCTGTATCTGACTTTTCCCGGATACTGGCAGATCAAGACAGTTGAGACATTCTAAATTGTTTCAAAACGTGGCTGACAAATCACTGGAATTCTCAAATGAGGCTCAGTGTAACACGTCTGTGTCCTGCCAAGAGCAAAGCCTGAGGCTGGTCCCAGAAATCGCCAGGCTGTGGCTCTGAGGGGCTGGAAAGAAGCAATGAACATGCCCTCTTGGTGAGGCCGTGGTGCTCCCTTTTCATTCCCTGTCACAACTTTCTGCATTGTCTGGATTGCTCTGGTCTACAGGACAGAATTCCATACTCTGGATCTTTCCTAAGAATCCGAATTCTTCCCATGTCTTATTCTCTCCTGACTCACAACTTTCTGCATTGTCTGGATTGCTCTGGTCTACAGGACAGAATTCCATACTCTGGATCCTTCCTAAGAATCCAAATTCTTCCCATGTCTTATTCTCTCCTGACTCCAGGTTAGATGATTAAGGAACTAAGATGTATGCCGGCATGCTGCTCTCCTAGATGTAGGTTTTATCTCAATACCACCAGATGACAGTGTGAACGCCCTGGCACAAGCATTTGGCAATGTTTGCAGGAATAAGCCTTCCATAGGACCATGAAGGGAGACACAGCCAAAACAGGGCATAGCATTTGAGCCCAGAGCCTCGACATGTGGCTCTGATGGCCGTCCTTACTCCAGGCAACTGACGGTATTTCCCCCTCTGCTATGGTTTTGTGAAAAATTCAGATTTTGAGTAAAATACCAAATAACCCTAATGAGGCAGCAATTTAATTTGAATTGGCAATATCCTCCATACGTTTCTTTCACAGTGTGAACTGAGCAAACCTCCACATCGTGAGAAGGAACAAGTACCTCATTTGCTGCCTTGGGCTAAATAGTTGCCATATTTAAAAGAACAAACATGATTTCTCCAGGATATAACTTTCAATGTGCTATGGTCAGTTTTCAGGCTAAGCTTTTATATCAGTCATTTGGCATTTTCCTCATCACCCACACAGAAACCCCACCGTCTCCATCCTACTGAATACTCCATGCAAAATACCACCGCATCAAAGAAGCCAAATGTCCTGAACTCCACGGGAGAAAACCACAGAGGAAACAGCTCCAGGCCTGACCCCTGAGCCTCTCTACCCAGGACCATCTCCAGGGCAGTTGCAGGACCCAGAACACATCATACCCACCAATTCCTAACATTTTTCTATAAGGAAATCGGATTTAAGTGAATGTTAAGGGCAGCAATGAAGAGGGGCAGAAAACCAGAAGATATAGGGAAAGAACCCAAACTCAGCATCTCTCTGCTTTGGGGTCTATGAACTCCCCAGGTCTTTTTTTAATAGTGGATACTTGGCTTTGACAGGGAATTTTAAAACTATATTTGAAGTTCCTTCTTTCCTTGGGAACAAGCAGTATTGCTCTAAACTGTTTAGTAACTGTGGGGAAACTAAGACAAATAAGACCAAGACGAGCAGCCTCTTTAAACTTCTTCCTGTCCCAATTTATTTTGAGACCAAAAAGCAAAAAATGACCTTGACTCACTTGGCTTTGTTGAGATCAGTTCATGGAAATTTCTGGGCTCTGAGGCTGATGAGCCAACAGTGGAGAGTTTCCTCATAGAACTCTGAGACAAATGAGATCCCTGAAGCTGCTCTTCACCGGTGTGACTTGCTGCAGTGACCGACCGATTGGGTGTAGCCATGATGTGGAGCTGGCCCATGGCTCCCAAACATCCAACCTCTTGCTGGCTGCTCCCCGTCTCTCCCTGCCTTCCCCTCCTGCCACCCCCCACCTCCCACCCCCAGCTGCCTATGTCTGTACTTTTTCCTGGACCAATGGCTACTCACTATTACAGATACTTTTTCTAGGCATATCTAGGCTGAACAACTGTAGGGATCTCTCTCACCACCGTCATCTTCTGCAGTTCGTACAGATGAATTAAAAACTATGACACATTCTAATGAAGGCAAATTATTTGCTATTTCATAATTTTATGTTCAGTCAAAACTTTCACAACACCCCCAAACCACAAAAGTAGAGTCCTATCAAAAAGAAGATACTCCCCAAGCCCAACCCCTTCCATCCTAATAGGGTCTGATCAATTCCCATGCCTAGGAGGTGTGGGGGGCTTCCCTGCACCCACAGGCCCTGTGCCCAGCTCCAGGAAGCTTTGGCTGAACTCTATTCTCTACTGGAAGAAAGTGCCTGCTGCTGTTAGCAGCTGGGCTGCCCAGGCCGCTTCTGCTCACACCAAAAGAGTGGTATTTTTGCATTATCCCTCCCCTGCATGTAAAACCTTGGTCCCATCTTCTTCCCAGCCTGGGAACGTTGCCCCCTGGCTGCTCCTGAAGTCGTTCTGCACTGAGGTGCATTTGCTCCTCCCTTGGTATTTTCTTCTCTCCTCTTCTATCCCACCCTGCCTGTCTTCTTTGTCTCTCCTGCCTCATTCTCCTGTTTTTCTGTGATGGTATCTCCCCACCTCAGTATAGTATTTCTTACTAGCTGTCTGCATCTCCTTCCAGGTCATTCCCCCCTTATTCAAAATATTATCATTAAGCAAAGACCAGTAGACAAGAGAAAGTTTCCAAACAGTAAATTTTATTTTTTAAAAATTTTGTGAGTCTAATTTATTTTATTTCCACCTTTTTATTTTGAAAATTTTTGAACCTACCAAAAAAGTTCCCAAAATAGTACAAGGAACACACATATAGCCTACAACTATGTTCACTAATTGTGAACATTTTGCCTCATTTGTTTTCTCTTTCAGTGTATGTAGTGATTATTTTTTGCTTGCTGAATCATTTAATCAAAAGTTGCAGATATTATCACCATTTATCCCTAAATACTTCAACATGTTTCTCTTAAGAACAAAAACATTCTCTCACATAACCACAATATAATTATCAAATGAAGAAAATCTAATAGTGGTACAGTATTACTGTCTAGTGATGCAGCCCTGTGAGTCTATTTAAATATTTGAAGAAGAAATCTGCATTTGGCTTTAGATTACATAATCTAAAAATAGGATTTTATTGCAATGTCACCAAAATCCAAATCAATAGGAATGGGTGGCAGCCTCAAAAAATGCTTTGTTTTTTTATTATTCTTTAATTTATTTCACTTAGAAAGCACAGTCAACGCCAATAATATCTATCAACCAATTGAGCTGCTTAACTGTATTTTCAGCCTGTTAAAGTCACTGAAAAAGTACTGGGGCACATGTTCTATGCCCACAGAGACCAGCACCTAGTTTGGAGAAAACTTCCAGAGACCTCACATGATATTTTGATATAAGTTAATTTCATGAGGACTCACATTGAGGAATGTAACCAATCTAGCTTCTTCCAGGGATGTGTTTATTTTAGATAGCCCATCAGAACAAGAACAGAGACAATGTTGAAATGGAACCGATAGCTCTTTGTCGTGTTTTAAAGGGAGAGATGTGTGCTCATACATATGTCAACAAGCAAGCATACAATGTGCAACGCTGTTGGTTTAACAGCATCTGTATTCCTGAATCCCAGACAAACAGCTCTGCCTGACAACAGCTGAAGTCCAGGGTTAGACAAGATTGATTGCACCAACGTGATTTAAATGAACCAAAAAAGAGATGCCTTTCTGGTGACCCACCAAAACCAAATCAATGCCTCTGGAATTTGTACCTTTCTTGGCTTGGTTGTTTTCCTGTGACATTAAGAGGACATCCAGTCTCTTGCCAAAAGGGATTTGTCCTTTTTATCTAGTCAGACGACTGCTTCAGCTATTTGCATTTCTGAATTGCTTAGCTGCCCAAGCATGCTCGTTGTGCGCTGTTTGAAATGTGTCATTGAGGCACGTGACTGCTGTTCTCAAGCTGATGTTGGACTTTCTCCAACAAATATGGATTATGTTAAAGTCGGTTCTGAATTGACGAGGATATGTTAATAACTCCCAGATGGGCATCTCTTTGCTCTCCAGCAGGGAAATGCAAGCAGTCCATGGCAGGAGCAAGTGTTTGGCAGGTCCATCATTCCGTCATTAAAGGCCACATTATTACTTACAACTGTGCTTGCATGACAATGGCTGCGATGAGCCCAGCCTCACAGTAATGAGGACTAGGAATTTGCTTTTAGGTAGAATGTTCTCCAGGTGGTGAAAAATATTTTGTTTGAAATTTCCTTCTTCCTATCCCCAAATAAGGTATTATGGATGAATCAAAGAGACAGAGTAGGAGGTGGGGGTTTATGCTGTTCCTTGGAGACTAGGATAAAGCAAAGATATATGCCCAGGGATATATGTCCAAGAACCCCCATGCAGAACAGCCCTTGCTTAACAGAGCAGCTTTTTGAGCTTGTGTCCTTCAGTGCCTAATTCCTGCCCTAGCAAGTTCCAGTTGGAACAATCATTTACAATACAGTTGTTGACATTGTGGTTGCAGTTTCCATTAGATGGCATATCTTCTTTGCCTTTGGTCCTTAAGCTATAGGGTATGATTATTACACAGCAATTGTTTTTTCAAAAAAGAAATGAAAAATGTGCATCTCCTATAATTGTATTTCCAGTCCAGAAGGAAACTGAGTCTATCTGATATTGAATTCCAATGTGACAAGTGTTACCGAGGAGTATGCAAGCCATGGACTATGTGGTTAATACAGTTAATTGTGATAAAATTGGATATTAAGATGAAAGGTCATAATTTGACCAAAAAATAATAGTTTTGGTGACTGTGTATAGATCTACCATATTTTAGGTAGAGTGGTAAGAGGCAACAGGGTCTCCACTTGCAAAGTAAATGCTGCATGTACATTGCTTTCATTTAAAATGTAAAATAATCTTTTGTCCCAATATATATGTTGTACCCAAGAACAATAAAAGTAATTGAAAACATTCTATTGCAGATGATGCGCTTTCTCCTCTGCATTAGGGCTCTTTTTCAACAACAAGTAATTCAGCCCAGAGAGTCCCCTTACTTCACTGTCAGGTAACTGAGTTTTATGACGGTATTTCATCTGCATAGGCATATCTATATGTTCTTTTCTTTTTTCTTTTTCTTTTTTTTTTTTCGTTTCCAACAACTAACTCCAAGGAATTTAAAAATATAAAACCACATCTGCCAATAACATTATGATGAACCATTTAGGATTTGGTTTTTTACAAGGCAGCAGCACTAAATGCCATTGATTCCCAGCATGCAGTGGTATATTTTTAATGCTAACAGTCGGGATTTAAGATATTTCATTTTAAGTCACTTAAAAATATCTAAAGATCAGCAAAAGATTTCACAGAGCTTCTGCATTGAAGCCTGCCTGAAGAGAGTTTGTATGAATGGGGGACCATGAAAGTTAACAGTTTGGATATTCCAGAAGGGTGGAAAAAAAATATTCCTGCTCACAATGTTTACCGTAAGGGATGTCCATAAAAGCTCCCCATAGAATGCAGTGTCTTCAGACCATCTGACCAGAGGGACAAGGATTTTTGTTGAAACTTGAATGTAAGCTATCTCAGTCCTTTATAAATGTTATAAGAGGTTATGCTTCCTTATGTGTGAATATCATAACATATCTATAGTCTGATAGTTCACCCAACCCTGAGAGGTTGCCTATTCATTGAAAATACCTTTGGCTCACCCTCACATGGAGCAATGCAAAAGGCAGCCCACTGCATTCCGATCCACTAACCCCAATTCAAGATCATTAGGCTCCTCTGCCTGAACTTGCCTAAGCAACAAAAAAGAGGGAATTTTTGCTTAAAACTATTCATTGAAAATACCTTTGGCTCACCCTCACATGGAGCAATGCAAAAGGCAGCCCACTGGATTCCGATCCACTAACCCCAATTCAAGATCATTAGGCTCCTCTGCCTGAACTTGCCTAAGCAACAAAAAAGAGGGAATTTTTGCTTAAAAGACACTATTATTTTATTGGCCCAGGGTAATTCTTAAGTCTTCAAAATGTACTTTTGTATCATTAATACTTCATTAAGGAACTTCAGTTAATGAATTTCTGTTTGCTGAAAGTTCGGGGAGTTGGCAGGTGCAATAGTAATAGAGGATACTCTATTTTTATGGCCGTTAAGTTGAAACTTTCTGAGATACTGTAAGACCTCAATTAGTTAGCTGAATGTCACCAGTGGTTCATCATTGTAATTAGGTATTAATTAGGCAACTACAGAGTGCTAGACCCTCTGTAAAACTCACAAAAGCAACTGTCCCTGTTTGGGAGAAACTTATACTTCTGGGGGTGGTGATCTTTATTGTTGCCGCATTACCATTTGTAATGAGCATTTGTGGAATGAAGTACTTGATATTTTGAAAGCACTTTACAGTCTCTAATTACAGCCTCAATAGCTCATGGCACACAATGCTACACTTACAGGAAAGGAAACCTACCCCAAAAGAGGTTATGTGGCTGATCTGACATCACGGTCAAGGCTTTTGACACCCTTTTAAATGTTATTTCACCTTCGACAGAACATACTCTGACAACTCAGAAAGGTATAAAACAGAAGAGTTTGAGGAGAGAGTCTCTTGTGTAAAAGCATCGATGGTATTAAGCCCAGAGATAAACACAGGTAAGGGGGTGGAGTTTTTATTTCACCTTCCCTGTCCTTCACTACATAGGACAATATTCTTCTCATAATGGCACTCAACTTTCTGGATTGTTAAAAAAAGGCCTATAAGAGCAATTGAAAGTAATATGGGCATTTTAATATTGTGACACTTAATGCTACATAAAACCTTTGTTTCCTACAGGTTTATTGAGCTGGTGTATTAGATTTCCTGCTGTATGAGCAGGAAGATTATGGTGGCTTAGGTCTAAGTATACTTTGGGGAAGCATTTTGTATTTTCTCTATAAATAGTCTTTCTAAAACAACACAATTGTGTAACTATTAATGTTTATATTGCTTATACATCTCCCAAAGTTTACTATGCATAGTGGAGAGTGTGGTAACCAAAGAAAATGTTTTTGTCTATGAAATACACTGGGAATTGTCATTATTAAAGTAAATCTATTTTACTTATTTCATCAGTAGGATTTTCATGCTTTGGTCTTACGTTATGGTATTATGTCTATAAGCTAAGCATTTATACAAATAGATGCACATATCCACATGCATATGTGGATATGTCATGTTTTGAAGTAAAAGCTATGGCAGTACTGAAAGACTAACTTTTAAATGGAAATAATGACATTTGGGTGAATCCAAAATGGGAAGAAAACTTGAAAAAATGTTGGTTTCAAGTGTATGGTTTTTACAGATAAAAAATTTGATTAGGAGAACTATTGTTCAGAGCATGCATTAAAGCTTGTTTTTCATACTGAAATAATTTCTCAGGCTTAATAAAATGAATCAAATCATTAATTCCCTTATTAAATGTGTATTTTTCAATAGCTAATGCAAAATCACCCCTCACAAGTGTAGGACAAAATGTAGCTCTGCAAAAGTATAGCGCAGATTTCAACTTGGGTTACAATTTTGTCTTGATTCCTGGGGAAACATAACCTATGGTGAAATTGCATTTTTTTGTGTGAGTAATTTAATGAGCAATTTCTTCAGAATTTATAAGAAAAAGGCCTCAGACCTAGCACTGCGGGTCCCCCCAGAGCCACTTTTCCTTCCATACATGAGTAGCCAGTTTCATTATGCTCAAAAGCATAGCATGAGAGAAACAAATGGGGAGGGCTGTAACATCCAAAGAAATGAAAGATTATCTTCTCCAAGCAGCAGAAATTAGATGTATCGGGCCTACCTTTGAATCACTCTTAGCTTCAGATAGAACATGACGTATGGGTAATCTGCAATTTGCTAGGGGCATTGTTAGCATGCTTTGCCTCCAGGGTAGGATTTTAACCAGGCCTCCAGCAGCTGTGTGTTTGGCGGCTCAGCCACATTAGGTATACAGAACCCCCCCTGCTATTACCCTGGTGAAACCCGTGCAAAGGCCCCTGGTGACACAATGGAGGTATTAGGTCAGATGAGTTACATTAAGTGGCAAGTGATAAATTCAAGATGACAATTCAAAACAGCAGTGTTTCTTCTAAGTAATTAATTCCAGTGGTGCCTGAGGCGGTGCTTGGTTGCTGCCACTGGTGTGGCAATGCTGTGTAGCTAATGAGAAAACATTACAGCGAGGATTAGGGGCCTGTGCATTCTGGCAGGCTGAGGTCACTACGATTAGGAAATATTAGCACAGACTTACTGTGATAAACCATAGACGCCCAGGAAACTTAATTTTTATTTTATTAATGTAAAAACTGTTGAACACTTTACAATGTGGTGATTCACTAAGTAGTCTTGGGAAAGTGGTGACACATTCCAACCTGGGTCTGGGACAGCCCCTCAAGGACTGTTAGGATGGTGACAAAGTCTTGCCAGAACCACTGCCCCTTTTCCTTCTGTCTGTGGACACTATATCTTTGGCACATAGAGAAGCTGTGAAATTATAGGCCTGTTTTACTTTCCCAAATGCAATTTAATCAAGATCTTTTGTTATATGACTCATTCTCCTTGCTTAAGAAATTACTCTGAAATAGTTGTTTGGTGATCTGGTCAAGCAATGGACAAGGAGCTTGCTCTCTCTTGCTGAGTCTGTCCTTGAAGAGGGAGTGATGAGGCCACCTTAGATTCCTTCATGCTATCAAGTTTTTAGAGGGCTGCTCACATTTATTCTCACTGCCAAACAATCCCACGAGCCATCTGGAGGAAGTGCTGCCACTCCAATTTGAAACTTTAGGCCAAAGAGGTGCAGGGAATGGGACAAGATCATACGGTCAGGTAGCACGTGTTTGGGCCTAGAACTCAGCACACAAAACACCTAGTATGTTACTCACCTGAATATCTCATAGAGGATGCAGAGCTAACCACCAAAACTGTTTCCTATCAAATTCCCAAGGAAGATTCTGCTGGGAACTCTTTTGTGCACATACGCATATGTGCGCATGAGTACACACACACACACACACACACACACACACACAGAATGTGAGCTCATCTCTAGTGAAGGACTTTTAGTTTGAGCAACTACAGATGTCTTATGGTGTACTGGATATATGACCTATAAAATACCTACTAAACACTTTGCTTTTGGCACTGAAAAATGAACTGCTTCTAGAGGTAAGACTATTTCCTTATCACCTGCTATAAATTGGCTCTGGTGTTTGATACTCAGATTCAATATGTGCTGTGTCCACAGGTATGTGTGTGAGTGAAGGGAGATGAGTAGAAAGGCCATTAGCAACACATGTTCCCTGAAATGTTGAAGTGCCACCAAACATGCATCTGTGTGTTCCAGCTTCTTAGTTTATTAAGAAGCCAATTACATTTTAGAGAAAATAAGAAAAACTAGAAGTATAGTGTATTTTTTGTTTGTTTTTCTCACTCTATAGAATACATGCTGTTGATCTTGCATTAGTAACAATGAAGTTTAGCTAGTTCCATTTCCTAGAATAAGAAATAATGAAGAGAGCTCTTTCTCCTGATAGTAGAAGAGGGAGACTCAGTTTCAACAAAGAAACAGTTAACAACCACTTGTAATGACGTATATGTGTAAAAATAAGAAAAACTAGAAGTATAGTGTATTTTTTGTTTGTTTTTCTCACTCTATAGAATACGTGCTGTTGATCTTGCATTAGTAACAATGAAGTTTAGCTCATTCCATTTCCTAGAATAAGAAATAATGAGGAGAGCTCTTTCTCCTGATAGTAGAAGAGGGAGACTCAGTTTCAACAAAGAAACAGTTAACAACCACTTGTAATGACGTATATGTGTGATTCTTGGAATCCTTGTGTATAAGAGGGAAAATTAGGGAAAACCAATATTTAGCAAATAAGCCTATTTCTTGTTTTTGTTTACATTCTTTGAGCTGATGATTTGAAAAAACACCGAAGAATTTCTGCAAAACTTTTCCCAACTCTATAATCGAAGTGGGCAAGAGGCATTAAAATGAGAGATGGCTAAATTAGTAAAAGAACAGCGTAGTGTTCAAGTCTGACCATTGGACGGTTCAGTCAGCAACAGTGACTAAACTAACATGTGATGAAAGTGAATTTGGGTGAACTCAAATGATTTTTATCTTCATTTTTATATTTCAACCTTTAAAGAGTCGTATCTTTTTCTTATTTTAGTTTCCATGGTTGAACAAAAGAGCGTCATGACAATCATTTTCCAAAAGCTAAAATCTACTGGGAACAAAATAAAACTTCAGAAATGTATAGGAAGTCATTGTTAAAAAATATGACCCTAAGCCCACTTCCATTTCAGATAGAGAGAGAAGACTGCATTTTCATTTCTAAGTGCTTGAAATAACATCTTGTTTAATTTATACCATATTGTTTAGGTGTCTAATTTTATCTGTAAGTTCATATTAAAGAATTTTAAATATTTCTTTAGTAAAGAGGAAAGGAAATCCCCATTTTGGGCCTTGGTTGGAATGTGGGGTGTTTTCTGTTTTCGTTTTTTCTTCAGTGACAAGTCAGAAAATAAAAATTTTCTAATGTTCTGAAGTTTTTCACATATCTAAATCACTAGACAGGTTTTGGTTACTTAAAACAATGTGTCAAATCTTACACAGAGAAGGTTCTAGAACAAAACTGTGATTTCATCTGGCTTCAAACCTACTTCTCACCTTTTTTGAATAAGCCACTTGGATATCCATTGCAAACCTGAAACCTATCAGAAACCAGGCTATTTTTACTTTGTTTCTGCCAACCTTTGGGTTTCTCAGGGCCTCACATTTAAAAATATTTTCTGTATGATATGAAAGGAAGAGCAATGGGCCGGGAGTCCAAAAATTTGGCTTCTAGTTTTAGCCCCACCCCTGACTCAGTGCAAAACTCTAGGCCTCAGTTTTCTCATCTGAGAAATGAGAGAGAAGGTTCCCAAACCTTTAATCAATCCTATCATTTGTACTTGGGAGGCTTTTTATTTTATTTTTATAACTTGTTTAGACAGTCTTTAAATTATAAAGGTTATTTGTGCTTACTTTAAGAAGTTGAACAATATGGAAATATTTTTAAAAATTTGATAATCCTCCATGCCTTTGCACCACACTTGCTTCCAATCTCACCCTCCTGAGATAATGGCTACATGGGTCATAAGGGCCTTCTGTCTTCCTGTTCCCGTAGCCTAGCTCATGGCTGCCATTCTCAAACTCACCTCATGATCCAAAAATGGCTGCTGGAGTGCCAACCAACAGAGACTCGTTGCAGGCCAGAAGAAGGAGGAAAGGCAGAGGAAAGAAAAAGAATAGGGGAATCCCTCCCACCTGAGTCATCTCCCTTTAAACACTCAATTTTGTTTATACCTTATTGGATGAAACTGAATCACATGGTCACACCTATGGCAAGGGAAGCTGAGAAATGTCGCCTTTTATTCCGGGTGGCAGTAAGTCTAGATGAAAAACTAATTATAATTCTAAAGAGGAAGGAGAGAACAGTTGTAGGGGGAGTCAAGTGGGCAACCACTTCCCCAGTGTGTATCTCTCCATACTTTTTTTCATGCTCAAACATTTATAGAGATTCATTTGGCAGTTGTGGTTTTTATTAAAATGGGATAATACACATGTTTCTCTGTAACTTGCTTTTTTTCTCTTAATATATTCTCTTAATATATATATTTCTCTTAATATATCTCTCTAGGTCAACATATAGAGATTGTACTTATTCTTTTTAATAGCTACATAATATCCCATAATATGGTTTGTCATATGTATTTAACCAGTCACTCATTGATATAATTTCAGATTTCCCATGTTTTGCTACCAAAAAAATGTTGAAGTAAATATCATTACACTTATATCTTGAGCCATGTTTTCTTATGTTTTAAAAATTGAGTACCATCCTATATACTACTGAGTATATATACTATAGAGAAAATTTTATACATTAAATTTATAGAATAATAAAACAAATGCATGTGTATCCATCACTCACCTAAAAAAAAGTAGAACATTATAACTATCACTAAAGCCTCATACACTATGCACACATAGTGTACCCTTCCTCCAAGGGTGACCATTATCCTGAATTTTATCATTCCTTTGCTTTTCTTTGTAATTTTACTACTTGTAAAATATATTCTTAAACATATTGTTTAGTTTTGTTCATTTCTGAACAAATATATCAATGAAATTATATTGTATGTATGCTTCGGTGACTTGTTCTTTTTGCTGTACCTTATTTCGTGAGATTTACCCATGCTGACTGTGTATAACTGCAATTTATTAATTTTCACCAGTGTTTAGTAGTAGCCCATTCTATGATAGACCACAATTTATTTATCTTTTCCCCTAATGGATATTTGCATTCATTTTTATTGCTAACATAAAAAAATGCTGTTTATGCATTCTTATTGGTTTGTCCTTATTTTCTTGTGAATATGTGCAAAAGTTTCTATTGGTTAAACACTCAGGAATGTAATTGCCAAGTCATAGGATATGTGCCAATTTTTTCCCAAGTTTTTATCCAAAATCACACTACCACTAGCAGTATATAAGAGTTCTTGTTTTTACATGTCTTCGTCAAAAGTTAGTAGTGTCAGACTTCTAACTTTTTGTTAGGCTATACATAAAATTGTCTGGAGGGCTTTTAAAAAGTGCTTTAGCCCTGGAGATATTGACTGAGTAGGTCTGGTTTGATCATCTTATGGAGGGTTCTGGGAATCTGCGTGTTAATAAATCCCTGGTTGATTCTGATGCTCGGCCACTTCTGGAGCCACTTCTCAGACTCTTTAGAGTGCGACTATTCCCAGATTCTCCCATTGCCCACGCTGATGCCATAATCTTGGTCTGGGGATTCTTTTCCTGCAGAGTTCTTTACATTTCCATTATTTCTTCCTTTCTGCTTCTCTAGCCAACATACAACCCCTGAGTGAGATCCTTATTACATTATTCCAAGATTAAAAATGACAGAAAGTGGTTGCTTCCAGACTCTAGGGCTCAAAATTGGCTCTGCCACTTACTAGCACTGTAAACGTCAGCAACTTACCTTCTCTGAGTCTGTTTCTTTAGCTGTAAAGTGAGAATGATGATAAGAGCATCTATTACATACGAAAAGTGACGATTAAAAGAGTTTACACATGTAAAGATCTTAGAACAGTGCCTGGCACAAGACAAGCACTCAGTAAATGTTGCCTGCTGTCATTGTTGTCTGCGTTGTTCCTGCTGCCACTGCTGCTGCTGCTGCTGCTGGTGCTACTTCCACAGCCTCCTGGAGAAGCGCGATCTTAGAACAGTGCCTGGCACAAGACAAGCACTCAGTAAATGTTGCCTGCTGTCATTGTTCTCTGCGTTGTTCCTGCTGCCACTGCTGCTGCTGCTGCTGCTGCTGCTGCTGGTGCTACTTCCACAGCCTCCTGGAGAAGCGCGGGGAATCTGAAAGGAAGAAGGCCTCATCGATAAGCTCTCTTCTACTTCAATTCTTTTTGCACCAGAAGTACTCAAATAATCTACCAGCACCATTTCATCACATTCTCCACTGTTCAAGAATGTGCAGTGGTCCCTCTCACATGACTTGGAAAATAAGCCCTCATGTGTTTATGGAAATGTCAGTGGTACAAGGCTTTCACTTCATTTAAAAGAAGCAGCTTTCTGTTTTTCTTCCCATTCAACTATAGCTTGTGTTTGACAATACTTAAGAAGTGTCTTATGGTAATTATATTAGTCAAGATTCTGGTTTGGCTGCTTTAACACAGACCAAATAACAGTGTTTTAAACAAGGTAGAAGTTTATTTCTGTTTCATTTAAACCCAAGCCTCTAGGCATTCTAGGAAGGTGAGTGGCTGGATTTCATGAAGTCAGGGCCTGATACCATCCACCTTGCTGCTACACTATCCTCTGAAGGGCCAGAAAATAAGTATTTTAGGCTTTTGTGAGCCATATGGTTTCTGTTGCAACTATTCAGCTTTGCTGTTGGAGCACAAAAGCAGCTATAGGCAATATGCAAATATCTAAGTGTGGCTATGTTCCAATAAAACTTTATTTATGAACTCTGAAATTTGAATTTCATATAACTTTCATGGGTCACGAAATATTTGTCTTTTTATTTTTTCAAACCATTTAAACATGTAGAAACCATTCTTAGCTCGTAGACCATATAAAAACAGGAAGTGGGCTGAATTTGACCCACTGATCATAGTTTACTGATCCCTGCTGTGGGGTGTTGCTCTGGTTTGTAAAGTCAAAGATAGCTTATCACCACTCTACCCACAATCCAGGCCCAAAGAAATGGGGAAAGAGGGAGAAAATGGCTCTCATCTTTCTGTAAATACAAAGACCCAGAATTTACCTGCATTACTTCTGCTCACATTGTGTTTGTCAATACACAGTCACATGGCCATATCTGGTTGCAAGGCAGTATGGGAAATATAGCTTGTAGCTATCTATATATAGTACTATAGGCTATAACTATGGGCTGCCATGTGCTAAGCAAAAATTTGAGGTGCTCTACTACTAAAAAGGGAAGAAGGAACGTATGGATACTGAGGGGCAATTAGCAATCTCTGCCACAGCCCTTGGGAATTGGACTGGAATAATGACAGAATGATTATCTCCTAGACTTGGAGTCCTTTGAGATTAGTCTTCTTGTTATTGCCAAAAATTGGACCTATAATGCTCAGTGACGATAAAACAAATTCTTTTTGCTGTCTATGAGACAGATATAATGGTTGTAGGACTGAAGGGGAAAAGGTGGCCAGTCACCTAACTGGCAACTACCACTACCAAATACAGTCAGTGTTGTCAGGCACTCAGTGGAGAATTGTCATTTAACACCAAAAGGGGATGCCAAAAATAACTTCAGAAGCAAAGTTCTTTTTGTCCTTGGTTTTTATCCTTCACTTAGAAATCTTTCATTTAAAAAAAATTTTTGTTATCTGGTAATCCAACATTCCCTATTAGATCATAATATTGAGGCTGGCTACCCCACTCCCAGCCCCAAATTTTCAGCTCCTGCTGGATGAAGAGTCAAGGGTGAAGGGCAGGAAGCAGGCACCCACTGCCTCTACTCTTCTAAGCAGGAAAATGAGAACTTTCCAGATAGATGCAACCTGTGAACTCTCATTCCTACAAGAAGTAAAGATCTTTATTTAGCTAGGCACAGTGCTACCCTAAGAAAACTGAGGTCCTATTTAAGGGGAAGGATAGATTACTGGATGGACAACTACCTGTATTTTCCATGTCCAATTCAATTGTTTAGTTTGAAATAGTTCTTGAGCATCTACTATGTGCAGGGCAAATATTGATAATATAAACGTTTGCCCTTGAGTTACCATTGGTACAATAGCAAAGTGTGTATAAAGGACAGAAAGAGTTCAGAGCAGGGAATGATCGACCCTCTCTTTGGGAGTAAAGGAGAAAGGAGAAAGTGAGAAAGGAGGCTAGAGAAGGTTAGCAGAAACTCTGAAAGGAGAATAGTGTCACCTTCATCCCGAAGAATAGATTCTGCTCATGAACAGAGTAGCATCCCATCCTGCATGCATGTGATATGAGAATAGTCATATCAAATGTATGAGAGTGTGTCACATACATGTGTGTGCACACTCATGTGCACTTGTGTATATCAGCACCCAGGAATGACACCATTTCCTCCAGAAGTCCATCAGTTAGTATTATGTGTATTTACTTACCTTGCTGCAAGCACCTCTTCCAACCACAAGGACCATTTTCACAAGCCCCACCTTGTCAAAAAAAAAAATACCATTTGTATATAAAATATGTTCATTCTCTAATTTGGTGCTTGCCTGATATGAGGTAAAATGGTAAAATTAAATGCCTCTTTTTAGGGTGAGGGGGATTATATACCAGAAAATTCCCTTTCAATTTCTCAGATTAAATGCGATGGTCATTGCTATATGGCAATATTCATTTTTTGTTTAATGTGAATACTACCTGTGCTTGCATATTGGGCTTAGGCTTCCAGACCCCAAAAAGAATTAAAAGCAAGAAGCAGAAGGCTTGCAGAACATATAAACACTGAGGGATGACAGGTTTTTGCAGCAGTTGGAAGCTGGGGAATAGATAATTACATCATTGTCTCTCATTCTGTTCCCATGTGGACTTGCTTAAATGTCATTTCAAACTGTAAGTTCTCACTCTTTCCTTTCTCAGAAACCTTATTCAAACCTGTGCTCAGACATCATGATAGTGGCGCCTCCGCCCAGAGTGCAGCCCCATGGGGAACTCCTATTCAGGCAGCACCGATTGACCAGGCTATTGTTGTTTGTGATACTTACTGGTAAAGTTTCTCAATCAATACAACATCAGCCCCAGGAGCTCCTGGGAATTGAAGCCTGCAGCAGCGTACTTAATCTTGGAGCTGGCTTGTGCTCTCTGCTCTTCTGCTAAACTGGGTAGTTGGCCTACTTGATGTGGCATTATTGCTGCTGAGGTCAGATGTGAGCGGTTCACAAAGTGCTCATGAATGGCTGTTTGTGATGAAGTGCCTCTCCCGCCCACCAAGAGACATTTAATAATGATAGACCATAACTGCACTCACACGAAAATCCATTTTGCTTGTTTGTGAGTCTTCTGGGCTAGAGATGTAGAAGGATTGGCATTATTATGGAAAGAAACTTTGAGACTGGTGGTCTCAGGGTTTAAACATAGAAAGGGCAGGGGAGAAGCTAAGGGCACTGTTGCAGTAAATAAAGTTTTCTCTTACTTCTCAGAGAAGGCAGCTGTTATGAGCATGTTCCATGACTTCATGTTGTCCTTCCTTTTTCTTTCCACTCTTTGCTTTAAGCATGACTTCTGGGCAGAAAGAAAAAAATAAATGGAAAATTATTTTAATTTTATTAAGATGGACCATTAATAATATCTTCATCACTGAAGTCATGATTATTCTGGATGTTAAGCATGGATTTAGCAGTATAACACCCACAAACATAAAGGAGAAATTAACATCTAAATAATTACTGAACATGGCACTGAGACCTCACCCACTACTGTTAAGAATATAAAACTATTCATAATTTCAAATAGCAAGTAGAGAGGATTTTGAATATTATCAATACAAAGAAATGGCAAACGTTTGGGGTGATGGATTACTGTTAAGAATATAAAACTATTCATAATTTCAAATAGCAAGTAGAGAGGATTTTGAATATTCTCAATACAAAGAAATGGCAAACGTTTGGGGTGATGGATGGGCTGATTATCCTGATTTCATTATTGCACATTGTACACATGTCCCCAAATATCACAGTGCGCCCCATAAATATACACAATTATTATATGGCAATTAAGAAAAAATAAATTTAATGAAATAAAGAAAAAGAATAGAACACTACAAAGTCTGAATACTTCTAAAAATCGTCATCCTGTAAGAATTTTCAGAGCATTATTTATCAAGCTATTTCCTGTTCAGTACAATTCTTTTTTTAGTAACCAGACAAAGAAAAAATAAAAATGCTTGGCATGACCTAAATATTCTGTCTGTTATAGATGAAGGCAGGTTTCTTTGTAAATAAATAGACCATAGAATATTGCCAAGAAAGTAATCAAAAGTGTAAATGTTGGGTTCAGACAGACTCTACACGGAATTAGAGAGCTTCATTAAATATTTGATTACATAATAATCATCTAACAAATAGGAGAGTGACAACTGGATTTTCAGAGGTAGTGCTAGCTTACCAAGACTTTGGACTGTGCATTCAGGGAAGGAGTGCGGATAGCTGCATTGTTTGAGCACAGCCCTTGATTTACTCATCTCTCTGTCCCAGCACCTAGCACTGTGTCTCATGCAAAGAAGGTCCTCTGTAAGTATGCAGGAAATAAGTGGAATGAAGTAGAAAATAAAATAAAGTGGAAGACAGTTGATGGGCACATCTGGGAATAAGAGAACTGATGCTCTTCCAACTCGCAAGGTTATACTGTTCCATCTCCCCAGTGCTGAGGATTAGGCTATACTTATGATCTCAGACTACTGATACCTGGCCTGAATGCTGCAAGATAATTTTTTCAAATATTTAAGGTAGCATTCAACTCATCTTTTGATTATACATGTTTGCATGGCAACACAACCCTCACATATGTGCAAAGAACATTTAGCTTTTCCACTTTCCATGACTGACGCAAACTTCTTTATACACTTCCACCCTGTGTAGCCAGAGCAGGGTGGATGTCAGGGATAACTAATTAAGTACAAATTGTTAAATTCAGTCCCAACCAAGAATTGCAATACACTCCTTAGGTATGACAGACTTTTCCATTTCCTGCTGTCTTCCCGGGCCTTTCCAGTACAGCCATGTGGGTGTCTGGAGGGAAGGGCTTACACAACCTTTTGGTGGTGGAGAAGAAGGGCTCCTTGGATGACAGGCTCCTGTCTTTGTACTGTCATCTAGCTCCTGAGCAATGGACACTGCATATCCTCCAACACCCTGAGTGTCCACAGCCACCCAGTACTAACTTCTGGGGCTGATGAACTTGTAGTTTGCTCTCTTGGCTCCACCTTGGTTCTTGAAGGTCTGTGCATGCCCTGTAGTCTGGCTGCAGTTCCCATTTATTCCCAACCCAGGAAACCTGCCCTATAAATTATGCCTCTGGGGCTTCTCTGCCTCCACTATGGGGACTCTTTAGGTAGGCTGCCTACTGCTGGTGCTTGCCCTTGTGTGGTGCAGAAGAGCTCTCGTGGGGAGTGCTAACTCAGGTGCTTTCTCTGCTTGGCCATGCAGCAGCTCCAAGTTGTTGCGAAGGTATCCTGTGAGGTAGTCTCCTTCCCAGGCCTCACATAAGAAGCTGAGAACACTCCCCTCTGCTTTTGGCTTCCCTAGACCTCCCTAACATGCTTCTCTCCAGGGCTTCAGCACAGAGTGAGGGAGATGGAAGATACATATGTCATCCTCTCGCCTCTATCTTCTTTCTCAATAAGTCCTCAAGGCCTGAAAGATTGTGTCATGTGTTCTCTCTTGCAGCCATGGGACTTCTCCTTTGATATAATTCTTCCTCCTTTCTGGGGTGGCATCTCCCTTCCTTTGATCCCTGGGTTTGTAATAGTGAAACAGTGGTTGAGAGCACAACTTAAGGGAGGAAGGAATAATAAGCTAAAGAGTTTTTGAAATATTAACCCCCTTACGCTTCTCTCTTTGTTTCACTTTCTCTAGCGACAACATTTTTTCTCTATACCTAAGTAATACACAGCCAAGTTAATACCTGAATCTGAGTTTCAGTCTCTTTACAAAGTCCAGCATCGTATGAAGTTCAGTGATTTGGATGGTGGCCCCCAGAAGATATGATCACATCCTGTGAACAGTGAATCTGACCTTATTTGGAAAAAGAATCTTCGCAGGTGTAATCAAGGATCTCAAGATGAGATCAGTCTGGATTGTGCAGGTGGACAGAGAGAAGACATGGAGAAGAGGAGAAGGACATAGGCTGTGAGTGGCCACAAGCCAAGGAATGCCAACAGTTACCAGAAGCTAGAAGAGACAAGGAATGAGTCTCCCCTACACCTCTGGAGGAAGTGCGGCACACTCACATCTTGATTTCCAACTCTGGCACCCAAAACAATGACAGAATATATTTGTATTGTTTTAAGCCTCCCAGTTTGTGGTAATTTGTTACAACAGCCCAAGGAAACTAGAACGCAAGGTGATGTCACATTGTTTTCCCCAGCCATAATCCTCTGATTATGAACTTCATGAGTGTTCAATAAATACATTCTGACTGGTTTCTGTGCAATATTTCTTAATTGCCTCCCTATGTTACTTACTTTTTCTCATTTAATTTTATAAACATTTATTGAGCATTTAGGAGGTGTGCTAGGAGGGGAAGATAAATGAGACACAATCCTCTTCCTTTAAGAAATTATGTACCTATGCCTATTAGTGTAAAACAGATAGCAATGTGTCTTTTGGTTTGGGGAATTGGGATTCCAAATGGACCTCTTTTTATGCCGTCTTTCCTGATCCAGAAGAATAATTTTTATACAAATTTGAGCCAAGAAATTTCAATGGTTTTTATGCCAGCCCAGTTTTCAATCTTCCCAAGATTGTCAAATTTTTCCCTGTGTTCTGACACTGACTCCTTAGAATAACAATAATAAGGACAAATATCTCTGGATTATAAAATAACCTGGGAATTAAAGCATGTAACAGCATTCATTTGTGGTATTTAGGCAGTGTTGGCTGAACTAGCCTGGATAGCAAGTACTAATCAATGTACATAAATGCAGATTAGAGAAATTCTGGGACTATTCATGAGAACCTGCAGAGATCACTGAGATCATTAAGTTCAGACACAGATTTGGTTTCCTCAGCCACATCTTTTAATCTACTGAGTGCACCACGAGGCCTGGGTTTAAGTGGTAAGCCGCATCCTTTTGTGTCTTCGGGGTGCACTTGGGATCATGGAGCAAGAAATACTGGGTGCTCTATATTAAAAAGAATAAGAAGAAAAAAGGCAAAAACTTAAGATCTAGAAGTGTGCTGGCAATTCTGTATTTTACATTTCTAAGATGGCAAGAATCTGAGGATCTAGAACTACATCATTGAGTCAGGCTACCTACTCCTGTTTCCCAGAGTGACAGTGCTATGTCAAAGAGCAGGCTTTGGAATAAATCTGGCCTGGTTTTAAATCAGGGCTCTGACATTTACTACCACACAACTGGGGACAAAGCGACCTCTGTGCTTCAGTTTCCTCATCTGAAAAATTGAGACACTACTACTTAACTTTTAGGCTTAGTAAAGGATGAGAACCAGCATTTGTAAATGCCTAACACAGTGCCTGGCACTAAGTGGTCAGTTAATGAATGAAAACTGCTATGATCATCCCCCTTCTTATTCCTATCTATCATTTAACTGAAGCAGCAGGGCATGCGAGTGTCAGAGGGACACTTCTGCTAGCACAGAGAGTAGAGGCCAGTGGAAAAGTAGACTCTTTAAGAAAAGGAGGGGGTGGGGGAGAAAGAAGAGACAGAAGGGCCCACTTGCTGAGAGGTTCAGAGTGCACGAATGGTGGCCTGGCCAGGCCTGGGAGGCAGAAGAGTTCAGTCTCAGTCCAGATTCTGCTGCAGACCTGCTGGGTGACTTGGGGGAAATTATGTAATCGCCTGTGTCTCAGTTTCCCTACCAGTAAAATGTAGGACTTTAAGTTAATGTTCTTAAACACCTGTCTGGGAACTAATGCTAGTCTAGAAGCAGGTTTTCACTAGTGTACATCAAACTAAGAAAAATAAGAACACTGTACTGATTGCATTCAAAGAATTACCTTTAATCTGAGATTATGTCTGTCCTGACTTGATGTTATAATGCTCTTTTTTTTTTTTTTTTTGAGAAATGATGGCCATAGTAGATGACAACTGCATCTTAGCAAAATACAAAAGGCACATAACCTTAGAACCACCCCAAAGTTGCTGTTTTGTTTTCAACTTATTGGACCATAAAATCCCCAGACTTGGGAACCATGGAGTTAGATAATCCCAAGTGCCTCTTAGCCCTATGGAATATCACTAATACTATTTTTGCTTTTAGTTGACTTGCCTGCTGAAATGAGAACTTGATCCAAAACTGCCTATAGGAGGAGCTGTAACTCAGAGGGGTATGATTTAAGACATGGAGTGTGGGAGCTTGTGTGTCAAAAAGGGGGTACAGACCTTGGTAGGCAAAGAGAGGTCCTGAGGTCTAGAAACAAGACCTGTCTGTCATGGTTGAGCTACCATTTGGAGATGGAGATCACATGAGATCATCTAGCTCAGTCGTTCCCAAGTCTGGGGATTTGGGGTTCAATAGGTAAAAAGAAAAAAAACAACCTGAGCAATCATAAGGTTGCCCATTTTTTTTAAAAATTTTGCCATGATGCAGTTGCCATCTACTATGGCCATCATTCCTAAAAAGAAAGAACATTATAACACCAAAAAGCGAGGAAGGACACAGTCTCAGAGTAAAAGAGAATCCTTTAAATGTAATCAGGTTAGTGATATGAAAACCCACCACTGATGGGAGGCACTTCATCCGGTGCAGACACAGCATGGTGTCCAGGTGATACGTGGGCAGGTGACCCAGAGGGTCCAGGCAAGCAGTCTGCATTACGGCAGTCCAGCCAGAGAGGGGACTCTGGCTGCTGAGTCAACAGGGGTGGACAGCAGGCCTCGCAGAGCAGGCAGGTGTAGTTATCCCAGTAGGCAGACCTAGGGCCAGTGTCAGAGACATTTGGCAGCTGGACATGATCTTCTCCATAAAGATGGGGTTCAGTAATACACTTATGATCCTAGAGAGTGGAACATGGATAAATGGTAAGAATAAGTAGGGTTCCATTCCAAGAGAACTTTGGGCAAAAACTTGGCTATCAAGCCAATAATTTAGGCACAGAGGTACAAAACAAGATGAGGTTCCAGAGCAAAACTCCAGGGGATTGTAAACTATATCAGCATAATTCAGATCATCACTGTCCATGCCCAACCGCCAGATCTTGCTATCATTGCCATGCAATTGGCCTTAGGCTTCCACATTTTTTTATAAGTGCCATCAAGTGACACTAATGGGCAGCCAGGGTTGGGAGCCCCAGGGCTACTCAAAGCCGCTGTGGGAAGGATAGAATCTGTAGAAGAACTGAGGTCTAGCTCGGTCTGCAGGTGAACATCAGGAAGCCCCAACTGTGGGGAAAGCAAACGTAAAGTAGGTGAAGAGAGCCAGGCAGAAGGTGCCAAGCAATATGCTGACATTGCTCCATGGCTGTCTGGACAGGAGCTTGGGGAAAAGCTAGCTTGCTGAAAAATTCAGGGAGGTTTTTGCTATTCACTGGTATAAGCTAACACCCCCGTCAGGGAGCACTGGCTTAGCAAATATAGCTTTGTGTGTGTTAATTGCTTCAGTAGATGTAAGAAGCATGACAGGTATTCACTCAAGCAGAAAGAGCAGAATTTCTTAGATATCTTCCACTCATTTTATTCAAAATTGAAAGGATAGTCTGCCATCAGCTGGGGCATTTTACTCTGCAAAGGAATCCCAAAACCTTCATCACTCGCCTGAGGGTCTGAAGCTGGAAACCTCAAGAAATGGGCATGACACTGGCTTCTTCCCATATGGTCATTGCTTCTATCAGAAGTCCCAGTGTTAAATTCTGCTTTGAAACCATAGCAGTAAAAAGATTGGGTGGGGGGTTTTTGTGTGTATGTGTGGTTTTCTTTTTTGCTTTGGTAGTTTGTCAAGTGAAGGGAAAACACCCAGAGACCATTAGAACAGCTTGTGAAACTTTTGGTGGGAGACAAATATCAAATAATAAAAATAATAACAGTAGCCATATTTACTAAGTGCTTACTGTCTTAGTCTGCTCAAGCTGCTGTAACAAAATACCACAGACTGGATGGCTTAAATAACAGAAATTTATTTCTCACATTTCTGGAGGCTGAGTAGTCCAAGATCAAAGTGCCAGTCAATTTGGTTTCTGGTGTGGGCTCTCTTCCTGGTTTGTGATGGCAGGCTTCTCTGTCTCTTCACATGGTGGAGGGAGGAGGAAGAGAGAGAGAGAGAGAGAGAGAGAGAGAGAGAAAGTGAGCTCTCTTGTGTCTCTTCTTATAAGAGGTAAGAGCTTTGACATATCAATTTTGGTGGAACACATTTCAGTCCATAGCATTTACCATATGCCAGCATTGTTTTAAGGACTTTGTAAATGTTGGATAGTTTAATCCTCACAGTCCTATGGGGAAGATACTCTAATTATTCCTATTTTACAAAAGAGGAAATTGAGGCTTGAAAGGCAAGCAATCAAAGCAAAAAGTAGAGCCCAGAACACCAAGAATACCAGGAAATGACCACAGTGGAAGTGCTGCTATTACTTTCCCTGATCCTCCTAGAATAAGTCCTCATGGTTATGTCAGGTTCCCCGAGTACTCTAAAAGGCTAATGAGCACTGACATCTGTGATTAGGAGACCTATACTGGAAACATTTGGTACTCATATCCTCTCTTCACAGTGAACTGAACACTCAATTTAAATGCAGGGTCTCACATTTGTTTGTAATACCATTAGGTCAATTTTGCTTCATTTATGTATTAAACCAATGGTTTTGAGAACCAACACTTATCAGGCACTCAGACCTTTTTCTATTCTCAAGGAGTTTAAGTGAGGGAGCCAGAGTATTTATAATCACAATACAAAGGAATAAGTGTTATAAAAAGTTGTATCCAGGAGTATGGAAAGTGATGGGAGGGACCACAGATCACAGAGACCATCAGAGAAGAGGTGGGCTCAGCTTGAGTCTTGAAAGGCAGATGCCAGTTGACCAGGGAGCCCTTCAGGAGGGGCTTTCTAGGCATGTGTGGGGAAACATGGTGACATCAGAGGCCACCATGTATACTGGGTACCACAGAACTTCAGAATGGTTGGGCTGAAGGGGGCAGGTTGGGGAGCTGCAGCAAGATAGAACCTAAAGTGTTATTTGGGAAAGGGGCTGTACTAGCCAGTTTCTGTTGCTTATAACAGTACATGTATATATATATACACACACACACACACACACACAAATATATATATATATATATTTGTGTGTGTATTAAACCCTGGACCTTGGTGTTATCAGTACCACACTCTGACCAAATAAGCTAACTGGCCAGCCCTGTTGCTTATAACAGGATACCTGAAACCAGGTAATTTATAAATAAAATTTATTTCTCACAGTTTGGGAGGCTGGGAAGTCCAAGGCTGAGGGGGCACATCTCATGAGGGCCTTCTTGGTGGGAACTTTCTGCAGAGTCCTGAGGTGGCACAAGGCATCACATGGCTGCATGGGGAGAGAGAGCTAACATGTTTTGTGTTTCTTCCTCTCCTTATAAAGCCACTAATACTACTCCCATGATGACCCATTCATCCATTAACCCACTAATTTATGAATGGATTAATCTATTCGTAAGGGTATAGGCTTCATGGTCCAATCACTTCTTAAAGGCCCCACCTTTCAAATATCATATTGGGAATTAAGCTTCAACATGAGTCTGGGAGGACATTCAAACTACAGCAGGGGCCAAATCCCAGATCAAGCAGAGTTTTCTCTGCCTTTCTGAGAAATATTGCTGCTATAGCAGGACCTTCAGCTCAGGAACAACATGGTTAGATATGTATTTTTGAAGGATAATAGTAGGCAGGCCAGAGATTTGAATCAGCAGGTTGAAGACAGGGGCTCACTGCTGTAGATCTCACCAGAGATGCTGGAAGACTGAACTCAAGAGCCAAGTATGGAGGTTGAGAAGTCAGAGTGGAGTTGTGCAATTTATAATCAATATTTAGGAGTAAATTCAGTGGTACTCAGTGCCAGAAAATAAAAACTGAAACTTGCTCCCTTTATCTGATTACACGCAAATACAAATTCTTGGTAAATGTTAAGCAATTATTTTCCCTACTAGCTTATGATATTCTTTAGATATTTTTTATTATCAAAAACTATATTGTTAGATAGCTGTTCACATGTGGAGCTCTCCAGTTGCCAATATGAATTGACCATAATTACTATATTGTTGAATAGTTTATATTCTGTTACACTTGAGAATCATTTATGTATTTGTTCAGACTTTTCTTAGTTCCATTGCTGTTGTTAGGAACAGGCCAGGTGGGGAGAGATTAACAACCATAGTTCTTCCCAACTGTGTCAACATGCTGAACTTATTTATCTTCACCAGCTCCCCATTCTCCACCTCCTGTATTTCTCTTGCTGCTTCTAGGACATTCCCTCCTTTACCTGTCTGGACTTGGGGTTAATAGTTCTCTTCACTCCTTAGTTTGGTTGAGACAAGTTTGGAAATTTTCAGAAGAACCTTTAAAGAGGACAAATTTCTTGTTATGTGTCATTGAGAAGTAACCTCTCTAGATTTCCTCATATAAGGCAGCTTCCAGAATTTTATGTGAAAATATTTTGGCTTCCTGGAAGAATTGCCACGCTATCTCCTTTCTTAAAATGTGAATGGTTTCACTTTTGCTTTGGTTATCAAGAAGTTCAGAGCCAAATCTTGCATTTAATTGTAACAAATGTTAGAGTTTGCTCTGGTTTTCTCTACTCCAATTTCCCATTTCCTTTAGTACCTTTTTTAAAAAAAAATTTTTTTAAAGCTTACAGTATGTCATCTCAAATCCTTTCAGAGAACTAAACCATAACTAAATTCTTGTTAATAAAGTCTTGTCAATTGAATTCAAGGTGCACATTGACTTGCCTGGAACAAGTTATCAGGAGTTAGTTCCTTGCCTTCCTGTCTGGCTCAGAATGTCTACAGCACGTTCCCTGGAAAAGTTTGAAGCTGTGTTCACTCCGGCCATCATCAGGGTTTGTGGGTCCTGAGAGCCAGCACCTCCCACTGTTTACCTGACCTTTGCGACCTTCCCAGCCAGGAGAAGGCACCTCTGTTCCCTAGTCTAAGCCCACAGCACTGCTCCACCTCGTATCTCATTTCCATCCTGAGAGATCTCTCTAGTTCTTGCTTGTCTTTTAGAACTGAGGTTATTAATTGCTGTTGATCAATGAATCCTCAAAGCTTTCTGGACCAGACAACCTAGACCTTGCACTTTCCCTGGTAACTATTCTTAAAACAACAGTTACATTAATAGCCAACATGTATTATAAACTTTTCATGTGCCTGGAATTGTGCTAAGTTTTTGTAAAACATTATGTTATTTAATTCTCACTGCATACCTACGGGGTTGGAAACATTATCAGTCTCATTTTTGAAGAGAAACCTGAGACTCAGAGAGGTTAAGTAGCCTGTTCAAGAACATGTATCTAAGTAAGTTCAAAATAAGCCAGAAGTTGAACTGAGGCTTAAAACAACGTAATCTGATTCTTGCATGCCCACTCACAAGCCTCACTGCATCCTCTGTGCTCAGATGCATGCATGCCGGAAGTGAGCAGAGCAAATTCTGATCATCAGTCTGGGGATGTCAGTACACCATCAACTCCCAGAACAGTAACAGGGAAGAGATGGGTTATTCACTCACACACCTATGTCTAAATTACTTTTAATTGCTTTGTCATTATTGGCTTGAGCACAGATGGGATTTTCTGCAATGAAAATTGCCTTGTGCATATTATTTCCGATAATTCTCATGCTTATTGTAAAGCCCCATGTTGAATGTTTTATATTCTCAGGTTACCAAAAATAATTCCTTACAAATGAGAATTTGTGCCTTTAAAGAGTAGAGAGAAGGACTTGATTTTTGCCTGGAAGAACTAACAGTTGCTCCTCTTCATGTACTGCAGGCTTTCCCATGAGAAACTACACATATAAAATGTTCAGAAATAAGAAGAAAAGACAATATTAATTATGCAGGAAAAAAAAAAACTTACCTCAATGGTGATGACTCTCACATTTAGAACATTCCAGATTTCACTGTTGTCTATCTGGTCTCTCCTACCAGTCTCCATATACTTTGAAAGAAATCTTTAATGTTAATATAAAGGAAAATACCTCACTTTGGAAGCAAGAAAAAGGATTTCCACTGTAGAGTCTGTATCAGGTTACGTTGTTCTGAATATATACTGTTATTTGAACCAAACAAAAATAACATGTCACCTTACGTATCTTATCACTCTTTTTTCTCTCTCTCAAAAATTTCTCTCTCTCTCATACAGAAAGAGATTTCTCTCTCAATTATCTCTCTGTTGAGAGAGAGAGAGAGAGAGAGAGAGAGAGAGAAATCACTGGCTCACAATAGACAGATACCTCTGAATGGGTTAAAAATAAATACAAGGCCTCGAAAGAAAGGCAGAAACAGTAATGACAGTTTTGAAGTTTCCAGTACCTGTTGTGACAGGAATAACAAATTAATTGGGACTATAACGGATTCTTTGTAAAGGTGAAGTAAACACACTTGACTGTATATTTTTCACCATCAGTTAAATCTCAATTGGTTCTAAAAATAAACAGAAGACATTGAACAGTTTTAATGGATTCTGACACCTAGGTATTATGCTGTCACTCCAGTATAAATGAATCATAACTTTGGACTGCACCTAGGAATTACTACACATTTGGAGAAAATTTACTGTGCACCAAGCTTTGAATCATGATGTGTTATCAAAACTAAAGTCAAAAGAGGAAAAAAGCTGGGCATAAATTATTATCCTCAAGCCCTTATGTATCTACCAGTGCAACAGGTAAAGGTTAGAGGATTTAGAAATACTGCCAATAATTATCATGGATGCTGAGACAAATTTATCCTTCTTAAAGAGATTTGTAGTAAAAAGAAAAAAAAATCCAGCAGAAGGCCACTCTTGTACATATGACAGAGATGTTTAACTTCTCCTTTGTGTGTGTGTCCCTCTGTCCAACTAGACTAGAATCCTCCTGAGGGTATGAGCATTTCTGTGATCTAGGAGACCACACATTTTGATTTTTAGTAAAAGGACCAATCAGCAGCTAGTTCATTTCCTGAACTGACAACGCTAGTAACCAGTCGAGCTCATTGTTTTCTGTCACATATATAAATTCTGAATGTCCTGCTTTTCGAATGAGTGGTTAACATGGTCTAGATATTGCTTTAAAGGCTGTGACTAATCACGGAAGGAAGATCACCAAAAGACATGCCATTTTGAAAAGAAAAATCTGTGAATGAATGACAATGTTTTGAGGCTCCATATGTGTCACAGGAAAGTGTTAAATGGTCATGTATTTATGTGATTGAGATATCAGGTTTTAAAGAGAATAATGCCTAAAGATATCAGATTCAGACATCAGGAGAACATTTTTCTTTTCTTTTCTTTTCTTTTCTTTTTTTTTGTCTTTTCTGTGACCGGTAAGGGGATCGACCGCACCGTGCTCAGCCAGTGAGCGCACCGGCCACCCCTATATAGGATCCGAACCCGCAGCGGGAGCGTCACACTCTCCCAAGTGCGCCACGGGGCCGGCCCAGGAGAACATTTTTCTAAAGCGCTTCTGTTGCATAATAGAAATAATAACACTGGGGCCGAGCCCGTGGCACACTCGGGAGAGTGCGGTGCTGGGAGCGCAGCAGCGCTCCTGCTGCAGGTTCGGATCCTATATAGGGATGGCTGGTGCACTCACTGGCTGAGCGTGGTGCAGCCAGTCACAAAAAGGACAAAAAAAAAAAAAAAGAAATAATAACGCTGTATATTGGTATGGCATTTTTCAAAGCATTTTCATGAATAGTGCTCTATTCTGTCTTCTGTAAAGTGATAGGACTGGCATATTACTCCATTTTACAGACAAAGAAGTAGAGAAAGATTAACTCAATCAGCAAAGAGACAGATATTAGGATGATGGTCATTTGCTTATGGGACAAGCAATCTTTCTAGAAGTTTACTTATTTTACTGTTGGATAAAGAGGGCAAAAATCTAGCATTTGTGTGGTGCAGTACATTATAGTTGGACAGCAGAGAAGGAAGTCTTATCCCCATTTTATAGAGAAGATTAATGATCTTACAGGCAAAGTGGATTGTCCATGGTTGCACATGGACATTCAATTCAGCCCTGATGGTGCAATTCAATTCAGCCATTCTCTTCCCAAGAGCTCTTTCACATACCTTGGCTACAGAAATCTGGCATATTAAACAGGGCTGCTCTCCTTTCTCCTGTTCTGTCTTTCACATACCTTGGCTACAGAAATCTGGCATATTAAACAGGGCTGCTCTCCTTTCTCCTCTTCTCACTATATTCTAATGGTTCCAAACACCACTGTTAGTTAACTCACTGGGTTTGTTGATTTTCTCTGAGAGACTTAATTTGCAACAACTGCAGCCCTACATCCTGTGCAATAGGATTGAAGGCCAACCAGAGCTAATCTTTTGCAGCTGGTTTATAACTTGATCCTCTGATGTTTGAAGAAAAAACTGCAATGAGGGTCTTCATCTGTTAATGATAAATCCATTAGCTACCAAACATGTACCGGACTGTAGGAGACTCAGAGTTGATATCTTTAAGTAAAAATTCCATGTGTCTTTAAGATAAGTAGCTAGTCTGGGTCCTCCATGACCCAGAGGACAAAGTGAACATCTTGTGCATAGGTAACCTGTGAGGAAATGGGGGTGGGGAGACTGAGGGTGGAAACAGACTAGGAAGAGGTGGAATGGGGCTCTCATAGGTCACCAGGCCAGGCCCTGGGAACCTCTCCCCACCACTCTGGCCACAGACATAAGTTGGTCTCATGTCACCCTTCACGCTCATTGGCTCATGTTTTCTAGGCTTCCATTTTGATACCAGCATCCTGAAATGGCAATTACACATTTGCAGTGTTCACTTTAGCTTCTTCTAGGTTTAATCCATCCCCTGTGGCTACTTGTACAGTTTCAGTTTCGATGCAAGGCTTTCTGTATTGACCTTGTACAGTTATAAATGTTTTAACATCCATAAAAAAATAAAAATGTGTGCTCCCATAAAGAGCAGCAAACAGAAAACACAGTAAGTAGTAGGAAGATTTGAGGCCATGCAACGCTAGTTTCCATAAGGCTGACATTACTGCGAGCGTCCATTGCATCCCTGAATTTAAAGGCTGTGAATACAGTTATCGCAGGCTTTTTAGAGGGCATTACATTAGTGTGACTGTCGGTAAGTACCAACCTCACGTTTTATTTCCACTGTGAAGGAGATCGTTTCCTATGCTCCTTTAGAAAGGGAAACAGGGGTTTGCAGCTTTTTTAACTCTAGAAAATAAACTGCAGCTGCTAGTATTCACAACCACCTGCCTCCTCAGCTTTTGAAGCTTTACTTCTGTTAGGAAAATGTGCTGTTTATGCTCAAACTAAAGTTTCCTGGTGTTTTTGTTTGTAAGATTAAAAAACACTGGCAGTGAAAATAAAGCTTTTAAAGCTTCATAAAAGGTTGTGAGTTCACTCCTTTCTGTTTCTCAGGGTTATAAACATGGTTCCGGAAAAAGCTCCATCTCAGAGCTGAGAGACCTACCAGACATTTAAAGGGGTAGCACCTTAACTTGTCAATTTTGAGAATACCAAATGATCCTGGAGCTTCTTATTCTTTTAATCAGCTGTAATTTTCAGCTCTGATGCTGACAGGCTTCATCTCAACCCCCGTGCAACACTGCTCCTCTGGCTTCATCCCTGTAAGATACAAATAAGGAGGGGTGGGGGGACCTGGAACCTGCACTGACAGCATAGATTGGAGGGGATCTCACCCACCTATAGGGATTGCTGCCCCCGTCTGGACAGCGTGAAACGGAAGAGTTGAAAGACTGCCCACTTCACGGAGGGGCAGGTGCTAAGACTTTTCACTTTTTTTTCTTTTTTTCCCCCATTCCTTCCTTCCTTCCTCCCTTCCTCCCTTTCTCTGTCTCTGTCTCTGTCTCTCTCTCTTCAGTTTTTAAACCCAGTTTCTCCTTATCTTTCCTTGGCTAATATGCACACAGACTTTGGGTCCAGGAGAAAATGTGGTAGGTGCACACACACACATATCAACACACATACACATGGACACTCACAGGGACATTTATATCTCATATATTGAACAATAATAACAGTAGTAGCTCTCAGTTACTGAGGGCTTTCTATGTGTCAATGACTGTGGTCTGTGCTTTACAAAGTGTCCTGATTAATCCTCAAATCATCGCTGTGAGGCTTATTTTACAGATCAGGAAGCTGATATAAGCCATGGGTGTAGATTAAAAAAAAATACCAACCTCAGAAGCCCATGGCCTCAGAGTCACAATGCCCCTGCTTTGAATGATTATTTCTCTCAGTTTTGTCTACAAGTAATTCCCCATCAACACTGACTTTCAGCAGCTGGCGTTTGTGAGGAGTCATATGGGGACTGGTGGCCCCTGCTGGGGTTGTGTCTTGGGTGTGAGGAACAGAGTCTAGGGTTGTGTTTCAGGTGTGAGGATCAGAGTCACTCACAGTCAGGTCTGAAGAGCACTTCTCCATTACTGCACCTTCATCCATGTGGGATTGGAGGGGGTTAAAATCTATGGCCTCGGGCTCTAAATGTGGGGGCATAAGGACTGCCTTCCTGTCAAGGATGCTGGCACACTGGAGGAGAGGCGGTTCTGGGTGTTCTTTCCGATCTTGCAGCCTGGAAGGGGTCACCCCAGTTTTTCAGGGCTACCTGTCAGAGGGTAGGAAGATCTGCTTTCATCTTTTGAGATCTGGTGCCAGTTTACCCCACTTTCCATGTACATAATGCAAGACAATCTTTTCTCCCTGCTGCTCCCCTTGGATAGGGCTCGAGGCCTTTCCTGGGAAAGATATCCTAGCCTTAAATATATAAGTATACATGCCCTTCATTACATCAAGGTCATTTTTAGGAATTCTCATATGTTTGAATAATTAGTTTTAGAAATGTTCATTGCATTTCTACCTCAGCTTTCTTGTGGGTAAAATGGAAACATAAATCTCTTCCTGTTTGGAATAGATAATGCAAGAAGATACTAAGATAAAATTAATTTTAGTAATGGAATGGTTTTATGCACGGATGGATTGTGTATTCCTATTTGATGAAATTTCATCATTGTATCCTGATAATCCACATTCTATTTCATGAGGAGGTCCACAGATATCCTAGGCAGAATGGAGAGGATGTGAAAATCATATTTCTTTCTCATGTATGTTTAATCATGGGGTGTATCCAGTGATCCTTCTTTCCTGTTTTCATTCCCCTCCTCCTCCCCTAACCACCGCAAAACAGAACAAAATAAAACAAACAAAAAAAACAAGCAGTTGATTAGCATTCCTGTAAGATCTTTTCTTGGTTAAGTTTGTACTTGAACAACCTGAGTACAAAGGTCACTTGATTCCAAAATGCAAGTATTCACGTCACATAGAGAGGTTTTTCTAATTTTAAAAAA
>NW_007734196.1:21987-24435 GCF_000696425.1 Galeopterus variegatus | reverse complement strand
TAGTTGGCACGGGAGACTCAGATCCTTTTGCTCTTTGTTTAATGTTTTTAGTTTTAAATAATGCTGCATCTTTAGCCACCAAATAATGTCACGGATGAAAAATATTACCTTGAAGAAGGAAAATATTTAAGTGGCATTTTAGGGTCTTAAACTTATGAAACCCCTGTGTAACCATGTGTGGGTGAAACCATCACACACCATGAAGGGAATTATACTCTGGTATGATGGTAATTAACCACCTTCCCACATAGCTGGTCATACTTGTAACCTTCACGTCAGGATTAAAATCCCTTAAATAATTGTGTGTTTATGGTTCTAATTTGGTTTGCAATTGATTCTCCTAAAAACCGTAAGGCAGAAAAGTGCTTATTTTACGGACCACAATATAGCCTTCATGGAAACTATTTTAAAATTACTCTGGTGTCCTACAAACTTCAAGATCTTTTGTTTTCATAAATTATGAAAAGGAAATGTCACGGGCACTCATGGCTGTGGTGGCTTGGCTCTGCTGACAGCTGTATGATGCACACTCAGTGCGGCAGGTTGGGAGCTGAGAGTTTCATCAATAAATATGACTCTGATCGCTTCATGTCGACGGCCAAGGTGATGGCGTTTTAGTATCTTGGAAACATGCACCTCTCCCAGTCACACGCAGATCTGAGAGCTGAAATCCACAGTGCGGAGCTCGTCTCGTTCTCCCCTCTTGACAGAAATTTCACTTTTTATTTTTCTCACAGTTCTTGATGATAATCTGTTTTTGATACAGGCATATTTCTTATTTGTGTTTTACCACCACATAAAGCTGCACATACACTGTATATAGCATGCGGAAATAAAAGTTAAAACTAATATTGTATATTACATGAGAAGAAAATTTTACCTCCTGATCAGTTATAGCATGGACATGAACACTGCTTCTCTGGATCCCTAAAGACAATTAGATCAATGATTTAGAATATAAAAAAAGCAAACAACAGAAGGCCAGGGAAACTAATCCTACATATAGGAAAAACAATGTGGAATAAATCTCGAGGGCTCTTACTTTTTTTAGAAATCAATATTAAAATATTTTGTGTATGAATTAATTTAAAAATAAACTATAGCTTTCCTTAGTTTCCAAGCTGCTCTATTTTATTCAGTTTTTCATTTACCTTTTATCCTTCATCTGCAGATATCGCCTCTACTATCCAGGATATTTTGCATGNATGTTAGATCCAAATATTTTACATAACTGGCCCTTAAATTCATTAGTTGTATTTATTTTAAAAATATATTTGTTTGCGTTTTACTTCTCTCATGATTTGGTAGTTAGCACAATATATAAAATTGATAGTTAAAAAGGTATTTTTGCAAATTTTTTTGAAAACAGATTAAAAGTACTGTAATTGATATTGAGATCTACAGATACATGGTAGCTTTGGGTATTTTTATTTTGAGCCTGCTCTTCTTCGCATGAAGCAATTCTTTTTAGTCAGTGCTTTGTCCATAAATGCTCTGCATGGAAAAATTTTTCAAGTTAACATGAAATACTTAGGTTTAAAATGTCACTAACAAAATTAAGTTTATATCTCTTCACCACTAAATTTTTGCTTCAAGATTTTCCAGTGTTGACTTATAACATTTTTTTAATATCCACAGTCACCTTGACAGAATTTTTAGACTCTGAAATATAGTGTATTAATTTGACTGTGAATGTTTCCTTAAACCACAAAATACAGAAAGGCAAGAAATCATGAAAATCCTTGCATTTGGGAAAACTCAGGGTGGTAAATAGGTTAACATGTTACTGAAACTATAGGGAGATACAGTTTTTGACATATGAATGTTAAGAACAAGGTCTTGCAGACGTTTAAGCTGTGTTTTTTACCCTTTTGAATCTACTTTTACACTGACCATAATCGAAATAATGTTAAAGTGTAACCAAAAGAATTTTCAGCAAGATTATGTGAAAAAAGATCAAGAAAGATAGACTAATGCTCCCAGCACTTATTCACAATCTCTGCAAAATTCATTTTATACTTATAATGGCTTTCTCTTTTCATAAAGAAAATACTTTTTTCTCTCCTTGATTGACTAAACTGTGATGAGAAAATAAGAAATTTAAAGCCAGTGGATTATTCTTACATTGTTCTTTTTTCTGAAGACCTGGGAAAGAATTGGCTCCAATTAATGCCGGGATCACTTTATTTGTATAAAAATATAACATGGTTAATAAAATGTTAGCTATGAATAAAATTGTAACTCCATACGTGGGTGCTGCTAACGTGTAACTCTGTGTTGATTTCTTCGATGGTGAAGAGTATCTGTGATGCTGTCAGTAAATTAAATTACATCAGAATATGTTCTTTAGGAGGTTTTAGAAGCTCGAGATTTCAGACTTTAATGCCTGCACACAAACTGACTTTAAAAAGCAAAGATTTGGAACAGATAAAGCAACATTTTGCCTAA
>NW_007734196.1:5541-21470 GCF_000696425.1 Galeopterus variegatus | reverse complement strand
TAACTCCATACGTGGGTGCTGCTAACGTGTAACTCTGTGTTGATTTCTTCGATGGTGAAGAATATCTGTGATGCTGTCAGTAAATTAAATTACATCAGAATATGTTCTTTAGGAGGTTTTAGAAGCTCGAGATTTCAGACTTTAATGCTTGCACACAAACTGACTTTAAAAAGCAAAGATTTGGAACAGATAAAGCAACATTTTGCCTAAAGTTCATTCATCAAAGGGCTGCATATTTTGAAAAGGGTAAAAGTACTACTAAACCCATCAGGGATAAGTAAAGGCTATATACTATAGATTATTTTAATCCCCCAGCTAGATATAAAAGGGATAATTACATATTTGTGGTTGAAGCCATGTGGTGGAAAAATCAATACAACTTTTTTGTATGACACTTCATTAGTGTGAAAAATTTTAAAAGCTGAGAAGAACTGCCTTGCAATTAAATGCCTCTGCTACTTCAGCTCCAGTAATGGGTTTATATTATTATCTAGTTTATTTGAAATAGTGGTTGCACTATAGAAGTAATTGGAAAACATTGATTATGCACTTGTATCTGGAAAGCCTGGCAAATCATTACAGGGCCAGGCAACAGTTAGTTAGCCTTACTAATGAAGCACTAATTGCTCTAAGTAGGTTAACAAGTTAGTGAAACTATAGGGAGATAATAGTTTAGAAAATTCTGAGGTATTTTGCCAAACATGCATTTTCATTTAATATTCCAGAGATAGAAGCCATGTGGGGTTTTTCTTTTAATTTTATTTTTTTTATGAGGCTCACTTGAAAAAAAAAAAAAGAAAGAGTAGCCTAAAAGAAGTCCCCATGATCACTTGGCTTCAAATAACTCCATCTCCTTTCAAGCTCTCTTCCTACTAACCCAACTTCTTTTAGCAAATGGAACTAAGCCACTATCAGCATGGTTAACTTGGGCAAGTTTTTGTGTCCTTCAGTTCAGAATTCTGATATTCTATCATGGTTCCCTCTTCCAGTTCAAAGGCTTCATGATTCAGTCCATTCAAAAGCTTCCTGCCGTCAAGTCATTATTTTATGGCCCTATGTACATAAAAACTATAATTTAAAAACTACAATTTTTTCATTTGAAATTTAATTAGTGGAACTTAATAGGGCTTCATTAATAGGAAAAGAGTTAGCAATAGATGTCCTACTACCATTTGTGGGATTTTAGGAGGAAGAAAATCAGTGTTAGAGAAATTCTTACATATATGCACCAGGAGACAAAGACAGGAATGTTCACAGCACTGTTGTCTGTAAAAATAGCAAACAAGCAAACAAACAAAAAACACTAGAAACCACTCAGTGCCCAGATAAATAATTATCTTATATCCACACAATGGAGTATTACACAGTAGGAAAAATGGATGACATAAAAACATAGGCCCACATTATGAGTGAATCTCTAGAGATATAATGTTGAATGAGAAAAGCAAGTTTCAAAAGACTAAATATGATATAACATTTTATAAAGCCCTTAAACAAACAAAACTAAGGAATTGTAGTGATGCACACATATATAGAAAAATTACTTTTAAAAATCCATGAAATGGTATAAACAAAAAGTTCAGGATAGAAGATACGTCAGGAGGTAGGGTGGGGGCACATTGGAGGTATCAAAGGTTTTGAAGGTGTTGTAGTTTTAAATTGGGTGGCATTTTAATATTATACTTTATAACTCAAATTCATGTTACAGATATTCTTTTGTCCATAACAATAAAAACTGTTTTAGAAAATCAGTATCTTCCATCCCCTTAAAATAATTGCATCATCTTGTCAAGTCAAATAATCAAGGCTACCTCCTTGGTTCTCTAAGGAAACCAGAGAAAAATTGTTGTCATTTAAAAATTATGGTATTTTTTGGCTAATTATTGGGAATACCAATGTAAAAACCTAAAGGAGAAAATGCTCTTCTTTAATTAAAAAAAAAGAAATCTACCTAGTTTTAAAAAAATACAATAATTCACTTTTGTATGTTTATAATTTATTCAAAAGGATAAGGGATATTTCTCTTTGCAAGGCTTAGGTTGTCCTTTCTACCAATGAGTGAGAGAGGGGAGATTAATTTTCTGTGCCTTGCTTTCCTTGCCTGGCCATTTCTGTCTTCCTGTACCTAATGTAGAGCTTGGCATACAGTAAGTGCCCAATACCTACTTTTGAGTCAAACTTTTTCTGGAACCAATTTCTAAGAAATTAGATATATTAAAATATGTAATTTATCTGAATGCCAAAAAAATGAAAATTTACAAATTATATGACAGTAGCTCACAGAAGAGAAGTTGTTACCTAAATCCCTAAAATGAGAGAGAAAAACACTCCTCTGAAGCAAACCGGAGACTAGTGATGCTCTTGAGTTTTTCTTTATACTTCAAACATGTGGTTTAATGATATTATTTTGAGAAATGCAGCTCATGGGGGAAAATGCACACAAAAACGTCAATGGTCTGAGGTTCAAAATATTTCTTTGACCTATTAAAAAAAAATGCCAGAGAATTATTTTAGAGATAGCTACTGAAATGTTTGCAGGTATGATAAATTAAATGATGCCTAGGGTTTGCTTCAAAACAGCACAAGGAAGGAGTGAATGGTGTAGAAATTAGATGAAACCAGATTGGCTATGAGAATGAGATATTTGTTGAAGCCAGATGATGAGTATATGTGGGGTCATTATATTACTCTGTCTCCTTTTGTATATTTAAAGTTTTTCTACAATAAAAGGATTAAACTGTGTGGGATCATATTTATTGAAATCTCACATGAAACTATTTGTCAAATGGTTAGTACCTCAACAACTGTTCATTCTCTCTCTTTAGGTTGGAAAAAATGTCGGGTTCTCATTCTGCCCACCGATTCCTCTGAAAAGACTCATTTGTCTATTTTCAAGTGACATTAGGTGGTGGCAAACAGGTGCCATTAGGTGATGCCAGTTGAAACAGAACTCTCAGCCTTCAATAGGGGTTTGTATTTCCCTCAGTGTTGATTTTTTTTTTTCCCCCTCTTGGAATTATTGGAAGGATCTGGCTGGGGTGGGTGGTTGCAAAGAGAGGGGATCATTGTTAAAATGAGACCCTGTTTCTAGCCTTAAGTCAGACGAGAGCCATTCTGGTTGAATTCAACATTTCAAAGAAAAGTAACAATGCTCTCAGAGAGCCGCTCTCTACAAAGCAGCTCATTATTGTAAACGTGGGGCATGTTTAGACTGCTAAGGAGAATCGTAAAAGTACGGCCTCTACCGCAAGCTCCTTTGGCAGTAAACATTGTCCTCAGGCCAGATCTACTTCTGGGCAGCCCCAGCACCAAGAGCCCGCTTGGAAAGCTCACCCAATGATACCAAAACAAGGAAAGTGGAGTTATGGAAGTCTAAATGTGCATGGTGAACATTATCTGCGAGGTCTTTTATGTTAAGAAAATCATGACACCTGCCAATCTTTCAAATTCCAAAGGGTAAAGCATGAGGCCTAGTAGGCTGTCATTGAACATGACAAGCTTAATGCCAAGTTTATAACAGAAAAAGGGCAATCTTATTGTGGTTTATTCAGTTTTATGCTGCTGGTTCAGTAGGAAAGCACTCTCTCTTCTCTCTTTTTTTTAAATCTAATTTATAACATTTGAAATACCAAGCAGATTCTTTACATATCTCCTGAGCCCCTGCTCCTCTTCACTACCCCCAGTCTCTCCTTTGGGGAGCAAGCCCTAAATCCTTCCAATTTAGCATCTTTGTGAGGCCAGACAATTGTTTTAGTTGAGCATTTCCTTCCGTTGTTATAGAGCTGTTTCTAACCCCAAACATTTCCGTTTAATTACTGCTCAGACTGTTGCTATATTTTCATCTAACCTGCCCCTTGCTAGAGCCCATTGGGCTGAAGAAAGAATTACTCCCGGCGCTGTTCCTTAGCCTTCTTGTTCAGATCTGTAATTGGCCCTGTGTTTTTGACTTTTTGCTAATAAGCAGCTTACTTTCTCTCCCCCTAGACTCAACCCACCACTTTTGTTTCATGAATTTTACAAAGGATTTTAATAGATGCTTTAGGCTATGCAAAATGTTATATGAAGGGAAGCATTAATGCAACAGCCTTGACACAAAGGACGTGTGAATGGCTGCTTATCATTACGGTCAGGTCTCAAAATTTTCATTAGGAGTTCTGGAGGACAAAAGAAGAAAAAAGTGCAGCTATATGAAGGAATATTAACCTATACTGTGTAACCAACTATAATTGCTTAGCATTTTACATTAACTCTCTTCAGACACGGCCTCTCATTATTTTTACACATACATAATAACTGCTTATTACAGCGGTATAGTTCATGCCGATACATTGTGGGTAAGGCTGTGTCAGCATTTCCAATATAAGACCCACTTTCATGGGTTTAAAACAGCTGTAAAATTTACCTCCAGACCAAAGATTGGTAATCAACTTTCCACCTGGGGAGGAAATTTTGTTTAAAGTTAAAAAAAAAAAACAAAAAACTTTCATTAAGAAAAAAAGTCTGCTAGTTTTAAATTATGAACTTAAACAAAATGAATGAACATACTTAAGACACTTTTGAATTTCTAGATATGGAGATTTGTTAAAACCCACTCTGAAGTGTGCTTTTGATGATAAATATAAATAAATGAATTTTAAACAGGACCAAAATTAAATATCACATTCATAGTAAACTTTATTGAAAATATTTATATTCCCAATAGGTTGTATTTTATACAGTGCTGCTAGGAACATGATACATATTTTCAAGATGTATAATCTATAGTTTTCATTAAAAAAATGAATTAAAATATTTATCAATTTCAAGTGTTAGAGCCTGTGAAAAGTTATCCACTTATATAACTACATACAGACTTTTAGAATTATTCTGGAATTCTGTTTTCTGAAAGTCTCTGAACAAACTCGTTTGCTTAAGAGAAGGAAGTAGGAATTCAGCAAAATACTGGTCTTACTATGACCTAAAATTGGGGACTGTTAAGAGTAGGTGGTAGATTTGCCATACAAGAAAATGGGTCCATTTGTGGAGATTTGGACTTCTGGCAGAAGTAATTCAGAGGATGATATTGCTAATTTTCATTAACTTAAAGTTTTCTCAATTGCTGACATATAAAAGTATTTTGAAACAAGGCTCAAATAATAACAATGATAAGAGATATATCAGCCTTAATCCCCACCCAAAAATGTTCCCAATTCATTTGTCATGACTTGGATACACTTGTTTCTAAAGGAAATGGAAGCTCCAGGCTCTTCTTCTTTGTGCTGTCCCTGACATTGGAGACTCAGAAAGTTCCATCCCTAATCCTTGTCCAGTGTCCTACTCAGCTGCCATCTCCTCCACAACCTCATCCACACCTATGGCTTCACCCACCAAGCCCTCTCTGGAGATGTCTATATCTTCTTCCAGAGTTGTTGCTAAATGCCCATGGACATTTCCTGTTTAACTCGCCTCGCACTATAAACTCACCTATCTGTACCCCAGCCCTTCCCACCCTTAGGTTCTGTCTAAACCAGGTCCTCTGATGTATTTGCCAACTCAGCAAAGACGCCACTTTCTACTTGGGTCACCTGAGTCAGAACCCTGAAACCTCCTGTACCCCTGCGTTCCTTAGCTCCCAAAGCCTGGCTCTCGGGAAGCCTGCTTGTGTCCTCATCCTTCGTATCTCTCTGGATTCATTCCTTCCACTCCATTTCTACTGTCTCTGCCTCACTGAAGGCTTTTACCCCTGCGTTCCTTAGCTCCCAAAGCCTGGCTCTCGGGAAGCCTGCTTGTGTCCTCATCCTTTGTATCTCTCTGGATTCATTCCTTCCACTCCATTTCTACTGTCTCTGCCTCACTGAAGGCTTTCGCTGTCTCCCTGCTGGGCTAATTCTTGGTACTAAACATCCATCATTCTACCATTAGAGTGATCATTCTAGAATGCAAAGCTGATTATGTTGTTCCCTTGCTCAAAACTTCCCACAGATCCCTAAACTTGGAGGAAAGCCTGGCACACAAGGCTCTATCGATCGGACCAAGCCCTCTTTCTGGACCTGTCTGTTGCTCTCCCCACAGCACCATGGGCTGAGTTTTCCCTCTGTCCCCTGCTCTGGTCACACATAAGTCTTTGCATATGCATAAAGGCCCTTCCCCATTCTGCCCCCATGAGTAATTCCCAGACTTAGCTCAAGGTCTTCTTTTCTAGGAAGCCTTTCCTGACATTTCTAGCAGAAGAAAATGCTACTTCCTAAGTGCTCCTAGCATCACATTTTCATATTTCTGTTGTACCTATAATTACGTTCTTATGAATGTTAACATATCTGCCTACTTCACTTGACTGGGAATCACTGGAGGGTACGTAAAGTTTATCTTTGCAACGCTTCACCTGGCCCAGCGCCTGGCGCACAGTAGATTCCTAAATGTTTATTAAATGAATAGATACATGAATGCAAAGGATGAATGAATGAATGAATAAGGATGTATCATTGCATAGGATCAGGTAGAAAGAAGACTAACATCTGGAAAGTTTCTTTAGCTTTTCATAAACTCTTAGAAAACTCAGAACCTATGTTAGGCAAGATGGCAAGTAGCAGTAATAATAATAATTATAGTAATGATAATAATCACCATTCATTAGTCACTTACTTTGTGTCAGGTACCATGCCGAATTTACATAAATTATCCCATTAATCCATACAAATCTTATAATTTTATCTGTCTTACAAATGAGAAAACTGAGGCTCAAGGTCACATAGCTAGGAAGTCACAGAGTCAGGATAAGATCCTGGGAATACCTGTCTTATTTCAAATATGTAGTAGCCCACACTGCCTGTATTGTCTATGTGTATGGTCTTGGGGATTTTGCACTTCGAAATTTAGGCCACGGTGGAACATGAAAAGGAGGTATGAAGAACCCCTTTACGACTTTATGATTAAAAATTAGACGGAGGGTTTTACTACAAGCTGACCAATCTATTACCTCAGATAATTATGGTTCCAAGCTATACTGGGGGTTCTATTTCTCTGTCTTTCTCAGCCCTGGGGCCACACATGAATCCCTGATGTATCCCTTGCAAAATGCAGGCCTTCACTCATACGTGGGGCTCAGGAAGGAATAAAGTTTGAAAAAGCATTTAAATCATTGCTAAAGAATGGAATCCTTGCCCAGGAACTTCAGCAAAAATGTGGCCAGAACACTTGGTTTGCAAACAAACATTTTCACAACCCACTTATTATTTGTTAGATGGGATGCTTTTCACCGAATCAATTGAATAGTTGAACCTATGGTTATTGTGGCACTGAGTTGACAACCTCAGCAGCACACAGTATAAAGAATGTGTGTTAGAGCAAAGCGAGTATGTGGGAGAGGTGGTTGAATTTAAAACTTCTGAATGATTGTAAATAATATTGAAAGGCTGTTTTCCAAGATTTAATTGGGTAAAATATAAGGGTCTTTTTATTTTTAAAAAATTTTCTTTGGAATGGGGAGGAAGTGCTGGAAAAAATCCGTCTTTGGCTTTGGCACTGAAAACATAAAGTACTTGTACCTACTACCCCCCACCCCCATCCCACCTTTTCTAATATGTTTGCTACGTTTTTTAGTCTCTGGTTTGAACTTTGTTCTGTCAAGTTTCCAGAATTATAAGAAATACAAAGTTACCTTGCAACTGAAGCAGATACTGACTCATTTTAATTGGAGCCATTTTGCTAGGCTCATTGAATAACAACAATGGTCTTAAAAAGCCACATTTTTAAAAGCATATTAAGGACCAGTGAAGACCACTAAATGCTCCTGATTTGAGTGTGAGTTCATAAGTTTAATCAATACATGATCTGTTATTTTTACTAGAGAGCGTTTTTTCAGCCCTGTGGCTATGTGCTAGAAAAATAAAAGCAAAGTATGTGTGCCCAAGGAAGAAAGAATAGGTAAAATAGACCAAATAATCTAGTGTTGATTTCAATCTCATATATAACCATATGGAGTAACATTTGTTATTATCACAATTTGTATTTGTGAAGACTTGCACTTTAGAAAGTGCTTTCCTACATTTATAGTCACATGATCTGGACCATAGACCAAACCTATAAAGTTGGCAGATAAGTATCATTATTACCAATTTAGAGAAAAGACAACTGAGGTCCAGCAAGATGCAGTGACTTTCCTATGGTACAAGTAGGTTTTCTGAAACCTAGTGCTTTCTCTCCTCTATAGCCACATAGCACTCCATGTGCATGTACCTTGTGTGTGCTGAAAGCTATACTCAGAATGCAGACTCAAGTTAAATTCTGTAGCAGGTTAGAACAGTAAGCAAATTTAAGATTGTGCAAAAGTTGCATTTCTCATCCCAAAGCCTGATTTAATAAAAGCAAATCAGCCTTGATTATTGGCTAAGTAAATGAAAGTGTTAATTAAGCTTGGCTCCCTGGTCAGAAATAAAAGCCTGTGAAATTCAAACATACCTGAGGAATGTGAGCAGGCAGCTGTGAACCTGTGTACAAGGGTGTAGTCATGTTTATTTTTGTTTGCCTGGTGTCCAGCCTGGGGACTGCAGGATAGTAAATCCTTAACAAATGTGAAAATGAGGAAAGGAGGAAAAAAGGAAAAGAGGGAGAAAGAAAAGGAGTGAATGAAAACTGGAAAAACAGAGAACAGAAAGGAGGGAGGCATAAACTTCATTCACTAATTGGCCGTATGGAAGGTGAATGTTAACTAAGGCACGGTTTGGAGAGTTGCCAATTTGTTCTTCCTGCCTGGGCTGTTAGCTGACTGGCTTTCATTAGGTATGAATATATATATCCACAAACATTCATACATAAGTCAACAGTTCTGTATGCACCCCACCCCACCCCCCACCCCACCCACACACTCAAACTGAGCTTCCCATCTAACACAAAGGGCCAGAGCGAAGATACCATCAAAGACGAGGAAGAAAATACTGTAGATGAGGAGGTAAGAGGAAACATTTCAGGCAAGAGTTACATATCCTTGAGTTATTAGGATGATGAAACTGATATACAGGCACATAAACACACAGACTTTCCATAAACTTGGAAAGTGCAGGGAGGTGGCTTTTTTTGCTGAAATGGGGCTAAAAATATTCCCTTAAATATAAAATCTGCTCAAAGTAAGGGGCTTTCTAAAAAAGAAGAGGGGAGAAAAGAGCCCAACTTCTGAAGATGCTGGCCAAATTTTGATCTCTTTCCAACAGAGAGATCCACCTTAAGAAAGGACCAGAGAGCTCAATTGAAACCAAATACAGAAAGAGGAAGTTGGGAGTGTGGGTGTCAGGCTGTCAGTAATCTGACAGCTATGGTAACTACCCTCTAATCCAGCCGGCTCCAGCCACGCTCTCGCCTGACACTACCAGGACTGACTGACAGCTGAGGAGCAGGCACTTTTTACAGGCTCAAGTGACATCCAGTCTATTAAGGCTGACAAGCACAAAGCAGAGATTTGCCCTGAATGGTTTGGTACTGAAGCCTAGTAAAGGGGTTATTTGAAAGGTCTTAGAGAAAGTGTCAGACTCCAGCTCAGATGATAACAATATTGTAATGATGGTACTGGACAATGAAGTGCGATGATTGCCCATACGGTCTGGGAAGGCTGCAGGCAAGTCAGGAACATGGAGAAGGAGCACACAGAAGCTGATTCTCCAAGGCTGGCGTGCAGTGTGCAAGGAATTTTCTTTGATGGTGTGTTCGCTTGGGCCTTGGGGGACTTCCTAAAGATGCATATTAATTGTGTTACTTGCATGAGGCGTGGGGGCAGACAGTAAGTAGCGATGAAGGACTGTGTATGAACTAGGCAACTCCTGAAAGGAGTGCTCACCTGCCTTTGGTTCACCCTTCAGTTCATCAAGAGGCATTAACAATATTTTCCAGAAAAAAATGAACAGTAATTTTGAGACTACTGCTTTGCTGATTAACTCTGGCTGAAAAGCAAATTAGTGACTGCAGTGATATGACCGTGATCAGCATCACTGCGGTTCTTGACTGCACTGGCTCCCCCAGGGTGCCAGGTCCTGTGTCAGCAACAGCACCCAGAATCTATTCAGCAGGACTTTTATCCTAACAGTAAAGTGAATTGTTTTTCCTAAGCATCTTTTCATAGTTCTCTCTATGAGATAGAAAAAGGGCAATTATAATAATGCTGTTTCAGTGGTAGGAAAGTTTCCTACTGTCACTATGCACTCCCTTTTGTGTTAGGCATATCCTTATGTGTACATTTATTTCTTGTACATTTATTCATATTATGTGCTTATTATAGGGCAGGTACTTAGACAGGACCTGGGAATACCACAGTGAGCAAGGGAGTGTGATTCCTTTTCAAACAGGGATTAGAATACAGGGCTATGGGCTGGTGTTCAGCTACAGCATGCCAGCTGTTAATATCTTGATATACTTCTATATTGGCAAATTGCCTCTGCTCTGAGCCCCAAGTAGGTCCCCACCTTCCTCCTCCATCTGCTTTACTCGCCTCCCCTTTATGACTCCTTCAAAATTCCTGTGATCTAGGATCAAAAGAATGAATGCCTGGCATAGCAGGTCCCTGCCCCAGCATGATGTCCAGCCCCTATTGCAACTGGTCACTCTGATTTTCACGTCTACTGCTTGTGAAAGGTTTAAATACCACCACTGGTGGAGCTTATAATTTTACAATTTATGAAAATTTTTCAAACTCTTTCCAGATTTCCAATTTATTCTTCCAAAATTCTTCTCAAAATGATAACTTACAAAAATTTTCCCATATACAACTTCCTTGGAAGTTCTATACATATGGAGAATTGAAGTTAGTAGTGTGCATAGATAATAACAATCCTTAAAATCTGAAAACAAAACAAAACCCCAGCATCACCACCAAGAAACTAGAATTTGCCCTTCAAAATTTGGATTTATCTGTATGACTTCCAGATAAAATGGCTTCAGGTCTGATCTGTCCTCTCCCAATTTTTCTCTAGGATTATCCATGAAGAGACCAAAAAAAAAGATTAAAATCTATTATACCTCCCCAATATTAGGAAGGATAATGATTATTATTTTGTATGTGGGAATAATGACCTCCAAACTATTACTCCCCCAATGGTACTACAATAAAAAAAAACAAAACTGAGGACATGGCAGTGCTATGCAGCTGAAAACCAATGACATCTACCATCAAACAAGGAAAATAGGGAATAAAATATTTCCCTCCATCACTCTGCCCCATGGGTGAAAAACACAAAAACTACACCAATCAAAATATTCAGCAGCCATCCCAGGGATACCAGAGGGGGTGCTTTGCATTTTTGGAGGTACAGTACAAAAAGTAAAGTTTATAGATCCAAGCAAAGAAAAGACAAATACTTAAGAGAGTGAGTTTTTAAAAAATAGTTTTAATTTGCTAAATATCTTAAGAGTGGAACAGAATCAGGAAATCAAGAGAGAAGAAGATCCGCTAGCTGCCCAGCATTGCCAGAGGAGATAAAAGACTGCTTAACATTAGAAATTGGTCTAGGAGTTGTACATATTCAGCTTCAAGGGGACTAACAAAGGAGCCAAGGGTAATCTAGATAACCAAACTGTGGGAAAACATCAAATCTGGAAGATTTCTTCTTACTTAAGTTTAAATAAGCTGAAAAACAAAGCACAAGGCATTGAAAAGATGAGCATCAAATAGGAGTAAAGAATATTAGGTGGACGATCAAGGTAAAGAGAAGATCTATAAAGATAATTTACTCTAAGAGGCAGAAGCAAACTCCTTTTACCTTCAATTTTTTAAAAAAGGAGGAAGAAGGATGAGGAGAAGGAAGAGAAGAAAACAAAGACAGAGAGGAAGAGAAAGGGGAAATGAAGAAGGAGCAGAGGAAATAGCTTCTATAAAACAAGAACAGAGAACATCTTAAGATCAAAAGGGAGATGGTAAAATAAAAATGGATTTTATGGAAATTAAAAAAGCAATGCCAGAATTAAAATCTTCTTCAGGGGTAGTAAAGGAAAACAGGCTGCAGAACATTAAATCACTGCTATAGGAGACAAAGTTGAAAAATTCAGAGAACTTCCAGTCAATGTGACGTCATAAGATTACTTTTTGACTCTCTTCTTTCCCTGCCAATACCCCCAACATAGCAATAACTGATAAACTATATAAAAATAACAAATGCACGAAACAAACTGTACTCAAAAGCAAGATAAATATCTGCAGAACAAAACCAAACAGAAACACATTTCAGTCAGCAGGGCTGATGGCACAAATTTGCTGGGCATGAAATCTAGAAGACAGAGGTAACTAGGAGTTTACATCCCAGGGGGAGCAGTTTTTGACTCTCTTCTTTCCCTGCCAATACCCCCAACATAGCAATAACTGATAAACTATATAAAAATAACAAATGCACGAAACAAACTGTACTCAAAAGCAAGATAAATATCTGCAGAACAAAACCAAACAGAAACACAATTCAGTCAGCAGGCCTGATGGCACAAGTTTGCTGGGCATGAAATCTAGAAGACAGAGGTAACTAGGAGTTTACATCCCAGGGGGAGCAGAGCCAGTCTCACTGTGAAAAGCTGGGAGCCATGGAGATAATGCCAAGTCATAAGAGAAAGATGAAGAAAGAAGGTAGGAGGAAAGAAACAGGCAGGTGGGACCTGGATCAATCGTCCCTAGTTGATGTATTTGTTATAGCCTTAATATCAATGTGGGACAGAAACATTGAGTCTATAATGTAAGATCTGGTCTGGACTTCAAGATCTGAAGGACCAGATGGAAGTGACAGAGAGAATACATATGAGTGAGCACCAGAGAGAGGAGAAGCTGGAGGCAAAAGGGAGAGAGGAAGAGACTCAAACTCAATTTGGGCCTACAAGAAAAAATTAGAAAACACATGAAGATCAGTAAGTCAGTTAAGAAGCATAATATTAAAATCAACATTCAGAAGAGAAATTCTTTCCAGATAAATGTACAGTAATCTGAAGATGAATTTTAAAAAAGTATGTTTAGGATCCTAAAAGAAACTAAGAAAATAATCATGTATCAAAAACCAAGAAATTATAAAACCTAATAGGCAGAATTGAAAGAATAGGTAGATTTGAAAGAAAATCAATAGGAAGTCCATGAGTTAAAAAAAAAGCAGATATTAAAATATAAAAAACAATAATGTTAGCAGAAATTGGCAGAGTAAGAATCACTGAAAATTCTCTCCTTCATAAAGGCAAAGAAAAAACTGACAAAAATGGTCAGACGCAACTTTTTTAGAACTCGAAATTAAGCAAAGACTTGCAGAAAGAAAAACAGTTGAATCTTGGTAAAAACCTCGAGCTTTTTGGTGTTTTGACTTTCCCTAATCTCATTCCCATTTTTAGCTCAGTGGCAGCCTTGAAATTCAATAGCCACAATCATGGTGAAAATCAATAGCTTGGCAACCATTGGAGTGGGTAGAATGGCATTAGAGCTTCTTCAAAGCCCCATTCCTAGAGCATAGTCATTATTTGACCTTTCTGGTGGTTTCCTGGAAGACCACATATGCAAGGCTATCTTTATTTTACATGAATCAGAACTCACCCACTGCAAAAAAGCCTTTTCCCTGGAATGTTTGTTGAAAATAGTTACAGGCAATTATTTGACTTCATAACTGCCTGAGAAAATGGGTTATAGTTGATATAAACAATAGACTAACCTAAAAGCTTAAAAGGAAAAACTGGAGAATGAAATATCAATAAGGGTTTGAAAAGCTCCAACGTATATTGGGGAATCTAGACTTCATGTACATACATAGGAGAGTGCACAGGAAAGACCTGAGAAGACTCTAACCTCTTATCTCCAGCTGCCCTTGAGGGTTTGCACAATCAGGAAGTGGAGGCTAAGGCAGAGTTTGTCAACTGCCTGCCTCAGTGCCGAAGATGTGCTCACACACACTCTGGCAAAGACTGGGAGACTTATCGTTGTAAAAATTTAAGAAAATCTGTCTAATCATTAGCAGCCCTCTGCTAACCAAGGAGAGATGACAAATAATACGGACTTTACAGAATTAGTTTGGATATTACTAAACAGATAACAACTAGTATAACAAGCAGCAACATCAACAGGCTCTAAAGAGAGGGAAAAATCTGATTTGTACAGTTTCCACACTTTCATATTTAAAATGTCCAGTTTTCTGGGGCTGGCTGGTTAGCTCAGTTGGTCAAAATGCAGTGTTGTAATACAAAGGTCAAGGGTTCAGATCCCCAGACCAGCCCGCCACCAAAAAGAAAAAAGAAAAAGAAAATAGAAAATAAAATGTCCAGTTTTGGAATAAGAATTATGACACATGGAAAGAAATGATAAAGTATGACCAGGCAGCCCCCTACCACTGCTACAGACACTAATACTGCATGAGTGGTCCACCACAAGCACTGCCACAGCTTCTGCCACTGCAAGGGCAACTTGCTCCCACAGCAGGAACCACCACCACCTTATAGGCAGCCCACCGACCACTCAATGGCATTGATAGAAGGAGAGACACCAGTGGAGCCCAAGAAAAGAGATGAGAAAATGTAGACTTGTGACCCAGTGACCCAGCCCACAGGGGGAATTACACCACCACACACAGTAGCACACCTGGAAGTGAGAGGCACATGCACAGTCCATGAAACTGCCTTCATCTGGGAGAGACACAACGGAAGCCCCCAAGAGTGCAGAACCCAGGATACCCAAATGGAGTAAGGAAGATAATTCCCAATCACCACCAACCCATCCTCCAACTGGGAGAAGTAAGGACCCAGGAGGAGCCTCTGCCTGTAGGAAACAAGAAAGAGAAAACCCATCCAGCATCATCCATTCAAACTGAGGAGCTCCAGTATCCCCCAGTGCACCCATCAAGGTCATGAGATGCTAAATGGGGCACCAGATAACCCACTCACGGTCACCCATGCCAGCCAAAGAGTGACAGGGCACACAGGTGCTTCTCCTAAGAACTCAAGAGCTTGCCCATGGCCTTGACAAAACAACAGTGTCACTAACCTCAGCAAGGAATCACTAAGTGCCCCAGTGCCTAGGCTAGGAAGGCATTCAAACACAACTCCAACACTGAATGCAGCCAAAGTATCCACACAGAGACTACACTACTGTGTCTACCCAAAACTAATACTAAAATACTCCATTCAACAGTCAATATAAAACAGATATACAGGAGGAAGTCTCTCTCCTCAAAGCCCACTCCAGCATAAGAGAAGAAGAATCTGCTCTACCAGATGACCAGAAATCAATGCAGAGATACAAGAGATATGAGCAAAAAACAAGAAAATATGACACCACCAAAGGAATACAATAATTCTCAAGTACCAGACCCTATAGAGCAGAAAGACCTTGAAATGGGTGAAAAGAAATTCTGAGCAACAATCTTAAGGAAGTTCAATGGTACAAGAAGACTCAGATGACACATCAAATGAGAAAAAAATATCCATGATCTGAAGGATGAAATTTATGAAGAGATTCATACCTTAAAAAAGAATGTAACAGAACTCTTGGCACTGAAGGATTCATTCACTGAAAGAAAAAATGCAATCGAGAGCTTGAGCGGCAGGATAAGCAAGCAAAAGAAAGAATTCTGATCTTGAAGGTGGTCTTTTCACAACACAGGCAGACAAAAAAAAGAAGAAGAAAGAAAAAAGAATTTTTTAAAATGGAGAAAATCTAAGAGAGCTAAGCAGACAACCTTCAGCACACAAAAGTCCAATCCAGGGCCGACCCCATGGCTCTCTCAGGAGAGTGCGGCGCTGGGAGTGCAGTGGCGCTGGGAGTGCCAAGGCCACGGGTTCGGATCCTATATAGGGATGGCCGGTGTGCTCACTGGCTGAGGGTGGTGCAGGCGACACCAAGCCAAGGGTTGCGATCCCCTTACCGGTCACAAAAAAAAAAAAAAAAAGCCCAACCCATGGGGGTTACAGAGGGGGGGGGGAAAAAAAAAGGATTTGAAAAACAATTAAATGAAAAAGAAGAA
>NW_007734196.1:2842-4621 GCF_000696425.1 Galeopterus variegatus | reverse complement strand
GCCAAGGGTTGCAATCCCCTTACCGGTCAAAAAAAAAAAAAAAAAAGTCCAATCCATGAGTGTTACAGAAGGAGAGGAGAAAGAAAAAGGCATTGAAAAACTATTCAATGAAATAGTAGCAGAAAATTTCCCATGGGTAGGGAAAGACACAGACTTTCAGATCCAGGAGGCTCAAAGATCCCCAAACAGATTCAACCCCAAAACGTCCTCTCTGAGACATATTATAGTCAAACTCAGAGCTCAAAGACAAAGAGAGGATCTTAAAAGAAGCAAGAGAAAAAGCATTAAGTCATCTATAAGGGAATGCCCATCAGATAACAGCAGACTTCTCAACAAAAACTACAGACGAGAAGAGAATGGGATGACATATTCAAAATACTAAAAGAAAAATACTGCCAGCCAAGAATATTATACCCAGCAAGGCTATCCTTCAGAAATGAGGAAGAAAAAGTAATTTCCCAGACAAACAAAAACTGTGGGAGTTCACCACCACACGACCAGACCTGCAAGAAATCCTTAAGGGAGTCATCTGCCATCTGAGAAATGATAATAACTACCATGATACAAAAGAAAGAACAAAACCCACTGGTAGAACAAAAAGGCAAAGAAGAAAGAAACCAAATCTTATCACCTCAAAAAGCCAACAAACATCAAAGGAAAACAATAAAAGGAGAAGAAAGGAACAGAAGATATTTAAAACATCCAAACAAAAATTGATAAAATGCCAGGAGTGGCTTCTGGTCAAGATGGCAGAATAGATGGTCCCCAGCATCACTCTCTCCCACAAATCAACCAATGTACAACTGTTAAAAAGCAACAATAGCCAAGGTGGAGCTGCTAGAGCTCAGGGGAAGAGGAGGAGAGACCTACAGAGTTCACACGGGCAGGAGAAGCCATGATGAAAGAAAGAAAGAACAGCTCTGACTGCTTGGAGCCCTGGCTGCTACAAGGCTGGAGCCACACAGGAGCGAGGAGCCACACAACTGGAAAAAAAGAGCCACTCAGAGGCCAGTGAGTCATCACAAGGGACCTGCACATAGTACATGGTCCATCCCATGGGAAGTGTTTGGAGCATGGGCGGTAGGGGAGACAGACCCATTGGGAGAACACTGGGGCACAGCAAGGACAGCTGATCTGCCCCTCCAATCAGTGCAGAACCACTCAGTGGAGACTGGTCAGAAATACAGAACTGCAGGGGTGCAGTTTGATGAAAAGACTCAGGCCCAGACCAGAGTTTCTACACAACCCAGGTGTACTGGATCTCTCAAGACTGAGAAGTACCTATAAGGTCAACCATTAAGACCTGAGCTACACAAAAAGCCTTCCCTGGGGAATCAGCAGTAAAGCAGCAATTTAGGTCAACTACAAGCTCAAATACTGGTCCCCACAGGAAGTTCCCCCATTTTAGAAGTAAGCAAATGACAAAAAATTAGTTCCAATGCAGAATTTAAATGGTAGCAACAGCAAGTAATCCAACACAGAACTGAAAAAAAACAAAATACCCACAGAGTAAAAACAAAGTTTAGGTTAATTAGTAAAGGTCTCACATCACCAAAGAACACCTATAAAACCTAGAAGGAACAGAAGTCCCCTGGGCTACCAAGCTTGTGGGGGAGGGCTGGAGGCCTCAGCCATGCCCCCTGACACCTGCCACCACTCCCAAGGGTGGGGGGCTGAGGGTATCAGCCATACCCCCCAATACCCACAACCAGCCCAACAACAACCACCAAGCCACCACAGGAAGTGCCCCAGGCTCTCCTAAGCTCAAGCGCTGGGGGT
>NW_007734196.1:0-2024 GCF_000696425.1 Galeopterus variegatus | reverse complement strand
TGTGTCCAGAACTGCAGGTTTTCATATTTGTTGGTGTACAATTGTTTATAATAATCTCTAACGATTCTTTGCATTTCTGTGGTATCAGTTGTAATGTCTACCTTTTCATTTCTGATTTTTTAAATTTGGGTCTTCTCTCTTTTTTTTTTTGTTAACCTAACTAATGGCTTGTCTATTTTATGTATCTTCTCAGAAAAACTAACTTTTTGTTTCATTGATCTTTTGTATTGTTTTTCTGGGTCTCTATTTCATTTAGTTCTGCCCTGATCTTATTTCTTTCCATCGACTACTTTTGAGATTGCATTGTTATTGTTTTTCTAGTTCTTTGAGGCATAGTTTTAGGTCATTTATTTGAAATCTTTCTATTCTTTTGATGTAAGCATTTATTGCATTAAACTTCCCTCTTAGTACTGCTTTTGCAGTATCCCATAGGTTTTTGTATGATGTATCTTTATTCTCACTAGTTTCAAGAAATTTTTTGATTTCCTGTTTAGTTTCTTCTTGGATCCATAGGTTGTTCAGGAGTCTGTTGTTCAGTTTCCATGCACTTGAGTAGTTACCAGAATTTTGCTTTTTATTGATTTCCAGTTTTAATCCATTGTAGTCTGCAAAGATACTTGGGATAATTACAATTTTTAAAAATCTGCTAAGACTTGATTTATGACCTAGTATGTGGTCCATCCTGGAGAATGTTTCATGTGCTGATGAGAAGAATGTGTATTCTCTAGTTGTTGGCTGAAATGTTCTATAGATGTCTGCCAGGTCCAATTGGTGTAAAGTATAGTTTAAATCCTGTATTTCTTTGTTGATTTGTTGCCTGAAAAATCTGTCTAATGCTAAGAGAGACGTGTTTCAGGTCACCCACTATTATCATATTTGGGTCTGTCTCTTTTTTTTTTTATGTCTGAGAGTGTTTGTTTTACATATCTAGGTGCTCCACTGTTCGGTGCATACATATTTATGATTGTTATATCCTCTAACTGGATAGATCCCATTATCATCACATAATGGCNTCCCTTATAGATGACTTAATGCTTTTTCTCTTGCTTCTTTTAAGATCCTCTCTTTGTCTTTGAGCTCTGAGTTTGACTATAATATGTCTCAGAGAGGACGTTTTGGGGTTGAATCTGTTTGGGGATCTTTGAGCCTCCTGGATCTGAAAGTCTGTGTCTTTCCCTACCCATGGGAAATTTTCTGCTACTATTTCATCTTGTCTGACATCTGCACCCAGCCCAGCAATGATGAAGCCACCACTGGAAGCCCCCTGGTCTTCCCTGCAGGAATGAGGGGGGTGCCACAGGCATCAACCCTTCCCCTCCTCCTTCCTCCTCTCCCACCCTATTTCCTCTCCTCTTCCACTCTCCCTATGCCCCCCAACTGCTTCACAACATCATAGAATGTAAAATAATAATAATAATAATAAATAAATAAACTTTTTAAAAATGCCAGGAGTAAGACAGTATGTTTCAGTAAAAACTCTCAGATTGATTTTCCCACTCAAAAGACACAGACTAACTGATTGGATTAAAAAGCTAGACCCAACTATATGCTGTCTACAGAAGCCTCACCTCACCTGTAAAGAGACACACAGACTAAGAGTGAAGGGATTGAAAAAGATATACCACACAAATGTAAACTAAAAATGAGCAAGAACAGCTATTCTTATATTGGATAAAATAAACATTAAACTAAAAGCCGTAAAAAGAGACCAAAAAAGCCATTATATAATGATGAAAAGATCTATTCAGCAAGAACACATAATAATCATAAATATATATGCACCCAACACTGGANTCTGACTGCTTGGAGCCCTGGCTGCTACAAGGCTGGAGCCACACAGGAGCGAGGAGCCACAATAACTGAAAAAAAAGAGCCACTCAGAGGCCAGTGAGTCATCACAAGGGACCTGCACATGGTACATGGTCCATCCCATGGGAATTGTTTGGAGCATGGGTGGTAGGGCAGACAGACCCATTGGGAGAACACTGGGGCACAGCAAGGACAGCTGATCTGCCCCTCCAATC
>NW_007734195.1:95071-97392 GCF_000696425.1 Galeopterus variegatus | reverse complement strand
TCTGAATCCTGCTCCCTGGTAATTATTTTTATTCTGAAATAAAGAGACCAGATGTCTTTTCAGGGGTTGAGTTTCTTTTTGCTTTGTCCATTCCAACTCATGCCCAAACCATGTTGTTCAGGTCAAATAACTTCTGGGATTCTCAGTTGGACTAGTGTCAAGTCTATAGCCCAGCACATTAATCTACTGATAGGTCCCATTAATGACTCCTACAGGCAGAAGAGCCTGTGGGCCTCATTGTGTGGGCGTGGGTTTCCCTNAAAGCAGATAGCTTAAGATTGAAAGGTAAAGTCACAAACACCCGCTGTTCTCCCAACTGGTGTACCTGAGGTCCTATCAGCCACCCTGTGTGCCTCCCCCTCCAAGGGGCTTATGCCCTCCACTCACATACAGAGCCTCCCTGGAAGAAGTTCTGGGAAATAGAACCTTCTGGAATTTGCCACATTTTCAGTATTCAGTGCCACTTGTTGATTGGCACAGAGTGGTTCTCCCCAATGGGAGGCAGCAGTGTGGAGCGTCAGAGCGTAGGGCTTGGAGTCAGGCAGACCTGGTTCAGATCTTGATCAGGCCACTTCCCGGTCAAGTGTCTTAATGTATGTGGGTCTCAGTTTCTTTTTCTACTTAATGTGGTAAATTAACACTATCCTCATATGGAGAAAGAGAGTTTAAGATATGTAAATGTATGTCCTGTCTGAGGTTAAAATACTTTGAACATGATAAACTCTCCCATTCTCTGAATATTGCCAGGACCATACACTCTTAAGGTATTTTAAATGAAAGCTCATTGAGTTTTGGATATCTCACCTGGTTTCTGCTGACTTACAGTCTGAACATCACCTGGTTTTTGCTGACTTACAGTCTGAACGGATCATGTTTTTCTATGACAGTTAAGCCTCGAGGCTACTCTGTAACATTACTTACATTATCTCCATGAGACAGATGAGGCAACAGAGAGGCAGAAGTGACTCACCCTCGTTCACCCAGATAACCAACAGCAAAGCCAAGTCTAAAGCACCAGCTCCGACATCACTCTGTTTTCTTGCTTTGGAGAGTGTCCCCCCCTCAGACCTTTCCTAATATCCCAGGATGAAAACGAAGGGAGAACTGAAGCCTCTTCCTTTGATGACCTGTGATCAGAGCTGAGTTCAAGGCTTGTCTCAGCAGGGAATGTAGTGGACAGAGCATTTCCTGGGAGCAGGAAGAATCCTTGCTGAGGGGCTGCACTCAGTGTTCTCTATGGACCTCCCAACTCTAACATCCTAGGATCCTAAAAGAGACAGACCTGGGATCCCAGGACCACCCCCAACCCCAGGGTCTCTGTTGTCGAGGAGGCCAGCCTATAGGAGAGGGTCATATCCTCCCATGAGAGTCCCCGTGGTATGCTTGACACGTCCCAAGAGAACCACCCAATGGCCTCTCCGTTTCTCAGGCTAGTGTAATTCAGATGTCAGGCAGTAACTGAGACTTCAGATCCTCTTGTCGCCATGGAAGCACATTGCACTGTAAGGTGCCCATCAGTCCTATCTACCTCCCCAGAACCATCCCAAGGACACAGCTGCTACTGATGTACCCACAGTCCACCCCATGGCAAGCTGTGTATGCTGCTGGGCCATTGTTGATCCAGTCCTAAAAGGATAGTCATGCTGCTGTGGCTCCAGAGAAACTATAGGCCCTAAGCCCCTGTGAGCCAGGACAAGCTTCTGGACTCATGTTCTCAGCACGCTGTCAGCTATAGCTGAGCAGGATTAGCCACACTCACCGAGAGAGGCAGAGGTCGCAGTTAACAGCGGAGGTGTGTACATGTGGCCATTGCAATTCTGGGTCTTAGCCAAAGGCATTCTCATCCTCCAAGTCATGTCACCCCTCAGCGCCACACCCAGAAATGTCTGATTGGTCAAATAGTAAGTGGCACATACAGGGTTGTGATCTAGGTCTGTCTGAGTCCGAAGCTTGGGCTCTTTTCACTCTGTCACATTGAAAGCCATCCACTGTCATCCTAAGGGGCTATGCTATGTTAGCAATCCCTGGGGATGGCGGAGGTCTCTGAACCCCTCTCTGAACCCCTGCATGTTCATGTGCCAGCCACTGTACAGGGCATAGTCCAACCCCGCGCCCCCCACCCTTGCCTCTTCTGCAGGCTAGTCTCCCACATGAGCAGAGACATACTTGCTTTCCAAGGAGCATAATGAACCCCTATTGGGGACAACAGGGTGAAGATGGGCAAAACAGTATGCAGCACAGAGCAAGAGGATTTGCTGGGTCTGAATCCTGCTCCCTGGTAATTATTTTTATTCTGAAATAAAGAGACCAGATGTCTTTTC
>NW_007734195.1:91811-93643 GCF_000696425.1 Galeopterus variegatus | reverse complement strand
GGCAGGGCTGTTTTGAGAATTAGGTGAGATACACATGGAAAGTACTTCACATGGTACCTGGCACATAGATGCATTCATAAAAACTAGTTTCCCTGAATGGCTTTCGGGAAGGTTATAGCAGTAATAACAGCAGCTAACGATTAGCGCACGTTTGTTATTTGCCAGGCCCTGTGCTGAGCACTTGTAGGTACTGTTTCCCTTAATTCTCATAACAGCCCTAGAGGTAGGCGCTATTATTATTCCCATTTTAAAGAGAAGAAAACAGGCAGGAAGGAGTTATATTGCTTTGTCCAAGACCACATGGCTGGAGCCAGGATTCCATCCCAGCCTGTCTCTCCCAACCGCTTTAAGAGACCACCTTTTTAACAGGGGAGAGAGAACACAGAGCCAGGGGTGCTCAATCAAAAGACACCCACCCCCTCACCCAGAGGCTGGCTTTAAAAGCCCAAAGGGAAGCCAAGCCCAACAGCAGGTCTCTCTGGGCCTTCCTCTTTGCTACAGAAGTTAGCAGGTTTCACTAATGGGTTGAAGTACTTGGCTTTTGGTGTGACCCTCACCTCTTGGAGGGCTGCAGGACAAGTCCAGAGTGTGTTCACATATGCCCATCCCACAAAGGCAAGCCAAGAAGCCAGTTTGTAACAAACGATTTGCAGCCTAGGGACCTAACACATGGTCACACATATTTCTTCAAAACCTCTAAACTGTAAGTTTAGGAATAAGCTGCTGTTACCCACTGGAGGAAAGGAAGCGCAAGAGAAAAGCATTTGACCCTGTTCCTTGTCCCCTGTTGAGAACAGGGTATGCATAGAGCACACATGGGCCCCTAGTTATCCGTTCCATTTCGTGTCCCTCAATTGGGTTTATTCCACTCCTGCCACAAGCAGTCAGGACTACAAACACCTAGCTGCTCTCTGTCTCTGGCCTGCCCCGATAGAAGACCCACCTGTGCTCCATTACCCTTGTCTTCCCCGGCTCCTGATCTCCAGTCCCCTGTTCTAAACAGAGTGCTCTGATTGCTAAGGAGAGAAACCTGGTTATGCTAGCGCACGTTCAGGTGGGGGAGGAGTGAAGATGCCACAAACTCTCTTGCAGGCACAGAAACTGAAGTACGGCTGGACAGGGGCACTCTAGCTGGGAAGCCACTAAAGCCACAGCAGGGGCAGGATGGTCTCTCTTGTTCCTAATTCTGTCTGCCTTGTGCTTCATCTCATCCTTGAGACTGGCTTTTTTTCTACTTGCATGTGGCCCAACAGATTCCCCCATGCCCAATCTAAATGGCCTTGCGATTCCAGTGGTCACCACCCACTGACCACATCTCTAGGACTTGTTCAGATTCCTAAGACAGGAAAAGAGAATGATGAGATGGCCAAATTCCACAGAGAGAATGGGGGGAGACAGAGGGAGAGAAAGAGAATTTCTTCATTCTAAACTATTGGTTGGTGCCCACTATGGTCTACTCAGCAGTGGCTGGTGAGCAGGGCCATGTAGACTATAGGCTACCTGCCAAGGGCTGAGAGTGGGCTTAAGCCAGAAGGGGACATCTTACTGAGGCATGTTCCATTGCTTGCCAAGTCTGTGAGCCCATGAACTTATGGCTGAGTCTCCCTTCTCCTGCTCCCATCCTGGCCCCCTCCTCTCTCATGCTCTCACCAGAACTCCCACTCTGGAGGACCCTCAGCCAGTGGGCCAGCATGGGGCCTGGCCAAAACACTGCTGGATCTGCAGGAGGTAGAAGCCCCAGAGGACCTCCCAGGCCGGAAAACAGCTAACATGTGGCCCACTTCCCCCAAGTCTCAAGAACAAAGACTCCACTCAGGGACCCTTGAAGGCCA
>NW_007734195.1:88798-90958 GCF_000696425.1 Galeopterus variegatus | reverse complement strand
AACTCTCCTCAGCACCTTTATGCAAGGCAAAAGCTAGTGCTTACTGGTTTCCAGTGTTCTAGGGTAGCCTTGGGTTGACTATGGAAATGGAGTCTGTCTCAGTGGAGTGCTTGTTTCTCTGAGTTAATGCATTTACTTTCTGTCTTCCTTTCTCTTCGGTATGGCCATCTGTCCTCTGATGTTCAGCTGCAGAATTCTCTGAAGACCGATTTGTGTCTTGATCAAGGGCCAGATACAGAGAATGTTCCCATCATGTACATCTGCCATGGGATGACACCCCAGGTGAGTCCTCTAATGATCTCTGTGCCAGCAGGTGTGCATGTGTGTGTCTGGTGGGGGAAAGAATAGCTAACCTCTGTCATGACGGCTCCCCACGGGCCTCTGGGCATTTTCATGAGGAAGTGTCCTCCAGAGCAGAAGAGGGTAGTCATACTTGTCCTGCCCGGAGGGAGGCTGGGGGAGGACACTAGGATGCCAGGATTCTCTGGGGCAGGGAGGGAGGAAAGAAGGGGATACATTTCCAAAGAGGAACAACTGCCTCCTTTGGGGAGATTATGGGTCAATCATATTTCCGGTTCTGGCAGCCCTTCCCTAGCAGGAGGGAGCTCGAGGGTTCCCCAAGCTCCCTGATATGTCAGAGTCCCTTCAGAGTGAATGCTGTTTCGTGATCTTCAGGCTCTGCCCTTTAGAAGATCATAGCTAGGGCTAGATTTATAGCCGTGGGACTCCATTCCAGCTTGTATGACCTTCTCCTGGTGGAGAATGTAGGGCAGCTACCAGGAAAATAAATGACCCTTAAAAATTCCCCATTTGTCGTCTAGGCTTCAGATACCCAAAGTGGATGCAAAGACACAGGCAAGAGAAATGGTTTATTCAATAAATAGACGACCATTCTATGCCGTAGACTAACCTGATCTGAACTAACATTCTCAGAGTCTACATATCTTAACTCCACAAGTTCACAATGATTTAAAAAAGATATTTTAGTGTATAAGATATGTATATTTGTGCCATTACAATTCTATGTTGAGTAGTTACCTGCCTAAGCACATGACTGAAAAATATCATGATGTATGTGTTACCTTATTTATGAATGATGAGACTTCCAGGTGATTATCCATTGTGATCCTACCACCTTGTCCTTTCTATGGGCTAGGTTGNAGACTTCCAGGTGATTATCCATTGTGATCCTACCACCTTGTCCTTTCTATGGGCTAGGTTGTTGTGACATCACTGGCTGGTCAATCGCAGGTCAGCAGATCACACTATTCCCATACCATCCAGTATAGCAACTCGTTTTTCACTATCACAATGGTGTGACATTTTTAATGGCTGGCTATATTTCTGTAAATGTTTTGTTGAAGTATATACAGAAAATAGACAAATTATAAGTGTGTATAGTTTAATGAATTTCTGCAGAGTGAACACACCCACATAACCATCATTCAGATCAAGAAAAAGATTATTACTGCCCGATTGTGAATTTTACGTAAATAGGATCATATGTTATACACTTTCTCATGTTGGCTTTTTTCTTTCTTTCATCATTTTATTTGTGAAATACATTTATGCTGTTATATATAGCTGTAATTTGTTCATTGCTATTACTATGTACTATTCTGTTTTATGAATAAGCCATAATTTACTGTCTGTTCTGTTGTTGAAGGACACTTGGGCTATTGCCAGTTTGCAAGTGTTGTGAATACTGCTGCCATGAACATCTTTGCTCATGACTTTTGGTGCCCATATATACTCATTTCTTTTGGATTTATACCTACGGGTAGAATTGCTGAGTCATAGAGTTGACATATGTTGTTCACTTTTAGTAGACTCTGCCTCTATTAGTCTGCTCAGGCTCCCAAAACAAAAACCACAGGCTGGGTGGCTTAAACAACATAAATTTATTATCTCACAGTTCTGGAGGCTTGGAAGTCCAAGATCAAGGGGCCAGCTGATACCATTTCTGTTGAGGGCTCTTTTCCTGGCTGTCTTCTCCCTGTGTCTTCACATGGAGCGGAGAAAAAGAGTGAGAATGAAAGAGAGAGAGAGAGAGAGAGAGAGAGAGAATGAACTCTCTGGTGTCTGTTTTTATAAAGACACTAATCCTATTGGACTAGGGCTCTATCTTTATTATTATTATTATTATTATTATTATTATTA
>NW_007734195.1:50148-87894 GCF_000696425.1 Galeopterus variegatus | reverse complement strand
TTATTATTATTATTATTATTATTATTATTATTAACCAGTAAGGGGATCACATTGCAAATGAGAAAGCTTGTTTTGAAAAGAACACTAAGGGTGTGGCTCATGATAAGGAGATCGTGAGTGTGACTTATGGACTCAGTCAACCGTCTCAGCAGAAGCCAGGAATAGAGACGGGATTACACCAGCAGAGACTCTGCCAGTTTGGACTAAAGGGGATGGAGAAAGTGGTATGGGATGAAGGAAGGCTGTTGGGCTTCTTGGATTCTGCAGGACTGAGCCTCAGAGCTGTACGGCTGTGAGCGTGCACTATTCCCCAAGAAAAGGGAAGAATGAAATGAAGGTGATTCGATTCAGAGATCATCAGGACTGCCACTTCCTGCACAGGCTCAGGGGTGTGGGGCTGGCACCCTATCCAGCCAAGAGGGTCAGGCCACCCCACAGAGCTATGGTGTGACCTTGAGGCCAGAGCATTGCACCAAAGCGGATTATTCTCCAGCCTTAAGAGCTAATAGAATTTGCCTTTGCTAGGTTTTGGACTTGCTTGGGACTTGTCACCCCTTCCTTCATTCTGATTTCTCCCTTTTGGAATGGGAATGTCTGTCCTCTGCCTGTCCCACCAGTGATTTTAGAAGCACATAACTTGTCTGAGGGGGACAACTGAGCTGGCCCAGTTCATCTTGCCGACCTTGTAAGATGGTTAAGCAAGTACTGAGTGCATTTGAGGAAGTCAGTATCTGTAGGCATTTTCTAAAAAAGAATGTTAGAATAAGATGGACAGATTAGATACAAAAGTAGTTAATGTCCTACAGGGAAATAAAATTATAGCCTTTAGTGTGATCTTTTCTACCCAAGCAAAAATCTAGGGGTTAGCATATAACTTAATAGCATCTCGGTGCTAATTAAAAGGTAAATAGCAAAGTCAAACGAAGATACGTTCACTTAGAAAATTATATGCTCTTGAGTGGGCCTGTTAAACAATGCCCCAGTATGATATTGAAAGGACAGACCACCTCCCTCCTCCCTTTTTGTCTTATTTCCAGGTTTTAAATATTTTCCTTACTCTTTTCATAAAGTTTGTTCCAGGCTGAGTAACTCTTCAGGCTACTAGTGACTCAGTGACCTTTGTGGGGTCATAGTCTGACCATGTGGCTTTCCCCCCCTTCATTAGTTTCTTATGGCTGCCATAACAAATTACCACAACTTGAGTGGCTTAAATAAAAGAAACTTATTGTCTCGCAGTTCTGGAAGCTAGAAACCCAGCACCAAGGTGTCAGCAGGGCCGTGCTCTCTCTGGAGATGCTGGGGAAGGTTCCGGCCAGGCCTCCTTTCTAGTTTCTGGTGGTTCCTTGGCTTGTGGCAGCGTAACTCCAGTCTTCACATGGTATTCTCCGTATGTGTGTCTGTGTCCAAATTTCCCCTTTTCATAAAGATACTAGTCATATGGGATTGGGGGCCCACCCTACTCCAATATGACCTCATCTAAATTTAATTATATCTGCAATGACCCAGTTTCCAAATAAGGTCACGTTCTGAGGTACTGGCATTAGGATTTCAACTTGTGAATTTGGGGTACACAATTCAACCCATAATACCCCCAAGGGGGAAGAGTGTGACTTGGAAATCTGACTTTCCTGGCCTCGGCTGAAAGGTGCCTCACATCACTTCCTCCCACATCCCACTGACCAGAGCTGGTCACATGGCCCTGCCTGGCTGCAGAGGGGTGGAAGTTACAGTTTCCTGTGTGCCGAGGAAGCCTGCTCTCTGCCATAAGAACTTAGTTCACTGCTGACAAGAAAATAAGAAAATGGTATGTGGGATGTGAATTGACCTGCCTGAGGCCATGCCGCAAGTTACTGGCAACGACACGATGAGGAAAGATGCCAGTATTTTGACTTCCAGTTTCTTCTCCGGTGTTTCATTTACTCACTCATCAAACATATGATAGGTTGTCCTTCACAAAGTCCTCATATTTTGGAAAGTTTTATTTCCCTTGAAGAATAAATTTGGTCTAGTGGTAGGAATGGTTTTGTAGAGCAACTTGTCGTGGAGCCCAGGGAGGCCTAAAGACAGCTTGGGCTGGAAAGAGGGACTGGTTTCACATCTGCATCAAAACCCTTGGAGAGATTCTGCTTCGATGCTGTTTAAAAGTTTGCTCTGATATAGTTGTGATATCCCCAGGTCTCAGAGAAGGCCCTGGGTAGGAGAAAGCATAGTATAACTAATCAAATTAGTGAGGTGAAACTGCTGAGAAGCATGCTAATTGGTTAATGAGTAAATGTAACCATTTTATTTAAATTAGCAGTGAATTTCAAGCAATCCTTGAAATAACTGAGAATATTAGCCCTAATTAGAGTAACAGCCTGGAAAATGTCTTCTGATGGGAAAAATACAATAATGGGATCTCCCACAGACTCTTTATTCAATCACTCACTCACTCACTCATTCACTCATTCAACACACATGCACCGAGTATTATTTTATGCCAAGAATTGTGAGAGGGACGGCAGATTTGCCCAGGTCCCTGTCCTGGAGGAGTCCCAGTCTGGAAAGGGAGGCAGGCACTAAATTAGAGTTCATGGGATGAAACTTTGCCAACTTTTGCCCCAAATCGCCTTCTCATTAGCCCATGGAAGGAAAGAGAGGGGACAAGACAGGGTCTGGAGACTTCTCACACTCTTTCTGCCTAAATTTTCTAGACTATAAAAACCATAAGGGAGGGAAATAAGTGTTTTTCCTATGAGAAGGTAAATTCTTGGCTGTAGGAGAAGAAAGATAAAAGGGATTTTAATTCCTTCTAAAGTTTTAATCTTCCACGTTTACGCTTCAGGAAGTGCTTTAACTTAAGATATAAAGATGAGAGTTGAGATGAAGGAAGTATTCTATTTTAACCTGGAGATGAATTCCATGTTAGATCGGGTAGGATGTTTAAGAAAAGTAAGAAAAGTATGGGATTGTAGATGAGTTTGTTGCTGTAGTTTTTGGGAATTTCTTCTTCAAGTTCTCACTTGTTGAGAGAGAGAGAGAGAGAGAGAGAGAGAGACAGAGACAGAGAACAATGAATGAAGAAAACCCTGCCTGCTGACCACCCTGTAGGAGCTGCTATTTGCACATGGCCAGAATGATGCTGTCACCCCTCTGCTGCTGGCAGTGCCCACAAAGGCAGCAGGGCATCAAAGGCCTCTCATGGATTGTACTTGCATGACCAGACTTTTACTTTGTGGGCCGAGACTCTAAATGGCCAGCCATTTCTCTATGACCTTTGGCAGATTTCTCCACTTCTACATGATTTCTGCTATAAATAAAGAAGAATGCCAGGGACTGAGTAGCTGTGAGGTTTCGAAAAACCTCCCTGAGTTTATTTCTTGGCTCTAATGTCATTACATTGTGCCCTGAACAACTCCTTGGTGTTGTCGTATCACCCAGGCGCTGGCTGATAAATGGTCATGCATATCCCCTGATGGGGTTATGGTTTGGGGGAGCCTCATGCAGTCCTCAAGCTCTGGCCAGTCACCTCCAGCTCTGCATTATGCAGGGACTAATCCAGATAGGGTTATTTGGATCTCTTTACTTATCGTGCTCTGAGCTGTGACCTTGCACAATTCCAGGGGCCACATTCACATGGGACACAGGGTGAGTGGAGCCCCGGGGTGATGGAGGTGCTGGCCCTGCGATGGCCTCACTCTCTTGCAGCCTCTGGCAGCCAGCCCTCAGCTCCTCCCTGTGGCATTTCCACTTCCTCAGTGCAGGGTGATTGTTTGAGGGGTAGTCTTTGTTCCAGAAGACCCAGGGCAGTGACTAAGGCGTGATGTAGTAGAAAGAGCATGAGCTTGAGGTTGGGTAGGGCTGGCTCCAGCCCCGGTTCTGCCCGCAAATGCCACGTGTGATTGGGGAAAGTGACTTTGTCTTTCTAACCCCCAGTTGTGTTCTAATCTGTGAAATTAGGACCATACCGTGCACCTCACTGAATCCCTGTGAGGACTCTGATGGCTCATATGTGACAATGGCTGGCCCAGAGCCTCGAGCGTGATGTATTTTATTATACTCCAGAGCAAGCTCTCCTGGGTGAAGGGGGACATTGGAGGCTGGGCAGAGCAGGGCTGGCCCCTGTGGTCTCCCCTGCCCCCAGAACCCCCCGGGCTGGAGTTGCTCCTCCTTTCTTGCAGCCCTTCAAGGAACCTATGGAGACCAGTGCCTCAGGTAGACTGCCTGGCTGCCAGAGCTCAGGAGCTGCCTCCTATCTCCATCTGCTCATCGCTGAGTGGGGAGCGAATGAGCTGTTGTATTAATACAGCCTGCAGTCTCGCTCCTTCCTTGCAGCTCTGCTAAAAGAAGTGAGCTAACCTGGCTGGGCTTCTGTGAACCCCACCTCTGCCACTTAGTGGTGTGTCCTGGGACAGGGTACTTAATTTCTTTTTACATCAGATATCTGTAACTTAAAACAAAGCCTAGTTCATAGTAAATGCTATCTAACTATAGGTTATGATATTATTTATTATATACTAATATACATTATATTTTTATACAGTATGTGTGTATACATATACATATGTGTGCATGCATATACATATATGCACATACATAATTACTATGTGTCGATCTCTGCTAGACACTTTCTATATGTCAATTCGTTTTATCTTAAAACCACCTTGCCAGCTTATCCCCGTTTAGCTCAAAGATGTAAAGATGTGCCCAAGTCCCCACCCTAATAGGTGGTGGATGCAGGCCATAAGTCCTAGAACATGATGGTGATGTTATTATGTCACACCCAGAAGCAGCCTCTCCAGGGGTAAAGGCTGGGAAGAGCAGGGCTGACCACGCACTGTTTTCCCTGCCAGCACTGCCTCCACAGGGCATGGCCCAGATGACTGTCACACGGCTTCCTCTCCGTCACAGCCACCCGCTGGAACCTGCCCGCAGTTATCCCAACTCCCAGCCCACCTGAGGCTGGTCCCCATTCTCTGGGTGAGGTGAGCGCCCAGCCAGTTTCCCACCCTGCTTTCAGAAAGCACCTTATTTCCATTTCTCTTTTGGTAACTGTGAAAGAGAGGCAGAGCCTCTCAGCTCAGCATGGGGGGTGCAGCGGACGGTAGGGGGAGCAGACGGATGTGTCGGGCTCACAGATGCTGGTGCCGCGGCGCTAACCTTCCCTTCGCACTGAGTGATGGTGAACTCTGGGCTGCTCCTGCAGCTTCAGGGCTAAAAAAAGGAGCCACTTGATTTGTTATTCATTCCACACGATATGTTCTTCACTTCATGTCCAAACGCCGCAATTAGAGTTGTAAACAGCGAGTTTTGCATGACTTTTATTAAAATCCTACAGGCTGGGAGAAGCAGTTAGCAGCAGCACCCCAGTGGGGCTGCATTCAGGCTCACTAAGCAGAGGGAGGCTGAGTCTCTTGCTCATCCCCCACCATTCCTGGGAGAGCTGTGCTTCCAGCGACAGAGCTGCTGAATTTACACCCTGGCTCGACTCTGTGCTCCCTTCAAGACATTTCACCTTTCTGAACCTCAGCCTCCTGATCAGTAAAACAGGGTGCGTGCTGAGAGTGAAACGAAGTTACCACATGTACCACGCGACAGAGCTGCTGAATTTACACCCTGGCTCGACTCTGTGCTCCCTTCAAGACATTTCACCCTTCTGAACCTCAGCCTCCTGATCAGTAAAACAGGGTGCGTTCTGAGAGTGAAACGAAGTTACCACATGTACCATGTGCCTAGCACCAGGTCTGGTACAGAACTCAGCTCAGCAGTGCTGGTCTCTTGTTCGAATTAGAGCGACCTCGCAACAAACATAAATTATGACTATTAAAGATACTCGTAACAATAACAGCAGCTTCCCTTTATTGTATGCTGTTTCTAGGCATCTTCCTAATGCTTTGCTTGTATAATCTCGGGTAATATCCTGACAGCTCTTTGAAGAAGGTACTGCTATCACCTCATCTTCACAGGGGAGAAAATAGGGGCTCATGGCAATTAGATAACTTGCTCAAGGTCACACAATGACTGAGTGGTAGAAGCTGGCTTGGAACCCAGGTTGCCTAACTACAAAGCCTGAGCTCAGGGCCATGACTCAGTACTGCCCTCCCGTTTAATTAAATATGTGGCCCTGCTCTCAGGAAATCCTCTGGCTAGAGACAGGGCAGTAAGCTCCCAGCGAGGCATGATGACGGCACGGCATGCAGGAGGCGTGCGGTGCGCACTTGCTGGACGAATCAATGCTGCGCCGATTGCAGGGCAGAACATGCTGATCTGGTCACCCACCCAGGCAAACTCTTCTTCCTAGGACCTAAAGGAAAACTGAGTCTAATTTTCAGTTTTCTGCCTGAAAGGATTTATGGCAGGTTCCCAAGACTGGACTGGAGGAGATTTGAAAATACCACTTGATCAGCACTGCCCTTCCCCCTCAACCCTGGGCTTGGGCACAGGACGCAGCTGGTAAGCTCTCTCTCTCTTGACTCACAAGACGGTCTGCACGTGCTTCTTCTTCTCTGCTTTCCCCTGAAGAATTGGAGCAGCTGTCTCCCCATCCAGAGACGTCTAATCTCAGCATTCCTGGGCTGGCCAGAGCACCAAGTTCAAAGTCCCCATTTCCCTTCTCCCTCTTCTCATCCCTTGGGTCTCAGCCCAAAGCCCCCTTCCTCAGAGCAGTCTTTTCTGACCACCCTGTCTAATGTGCTGGTGTTATTCTTGGATCTTTGCATTCCTTCACAGCTCTTGTATTATATGTATAAATGCAATTATAATCACACCTGGTGATTATATGTAAATTTGTTTACTTGTTAGTGGTCTTTCTCCACCACTAGATCATACGTTCCTTAGGGTAGGGACTTTATTTTGTTCTCCGGTGTCTCCTTTGCTCCTAGCACTCTGCCTGGCACAGAGTAGGCACTTAATGCACCTCTGGCTAATATATGGATGTATTAACAAAGTTGCTGGATTTTTTCAGTAAATGAAGGCCTAGGCAGTCCTCCTCACGAAGACCTAGCAGCCTGCTCAGACACGCTGGCTTTGCTACTCCCCAGCCTTAACCTGAAGTCTGGTTCTTCATCTGTAAAGTGGGATTAAACTGTCTCTCTTACGAAGGTCATGTGAGGATTAAATGGAGAAATACATAGGATGCTTAGCACCATGCCTGGCACACAGTAAGCCCTCAGTCAATCAGTGGTAATTGCTCTTATTGTTAGGATTGGTTATTATTAGTCAAGATAAGAGCTGGTAGGATCTATACCTCTTCCTCCAGAACCAGTATCTTTTCATGGAGACCTGGGGATGGGAGCTTGAGAGATGTGCCCTCCCACACTGGGATGGAAGCCAGATTCTGGCCATCTTTGTTGATGATGGACCAGTTGCTATGGGCACAGATTGGGCAGGAGTGAGGGATACCTTCCATCAATGTCTCTCCTGCCACCAAATCTTGCAGGCACATGAAGCTGGCCTACCTTTCATTTGAACCAACTCCCAGGCAAGAGAAATGTAACCTCCTGGACTCCAAGAGTTCTCTAAGGGTTAGTATGGCTGCATTCACTAACACTTCCCCCTGTAGATTTCTGTAACTCACTCCCCCACTCAAGATGGTCTTGCAGAAATGCATCCAGGAGAGTCCAGGATAAAACAGCATGCCAGAGACAGAGTATATATTGCAAGCATTTCATCTCCTAAATGGCATAGATACAGCGCCCTCCTCGGGGGTACTCTCTGTTTCATTCAGAGCAGGAACTGGGGAGGTTTCCCATAATTTATATGAGTGCTGTCCTGCCCCTGGCACCAAGTGTCACCCCTCAAGAAGTGGCTGCTTCATTTGCTGCCCCTTGCTGCTGTTTCTTAGTAGGGTGTCACTGACACTTGGGGTGGGGCAGTTCTTCATTGTGTGGGACCATCCTATTCAACGCTGGATGTTTACCATTCCTGAACCCTGACCACCAGTAGTGTCAGTATGGGACCAAAACATCCCATGCATTTCCAACAGTCCGCTGGGTGAGGTGGTACCACCCCTACCTGAAAGTCTGAGAAAGAAAGAGTATAAATAAAAGGCTCAAGGATTTGGAGATAGCTGGTAGCATTGAGTATGGACATCTGAATGGCATTTATACTATGGCAGCTTAAGGATATGCTTATCTATTTCAAGAAAGTTTCTAAGGAGATGTGTTCAGAATATATCACAGGCATAAATGGATTCTCATATTTAATTTCTCCAACTAACTTCATTGTCACCACATTGCCTTTGTCTCAGATGCTTTATCGAAATCTGTCCATTGCTGTGCATTAGCCTTGCCAGGGTAGAGCTTTAGTGGAGTCCTTGAGGTTAGCACTGTGTTAATATACTGGGAATTTAAGCAGAGCTGGGCCCTCTAAATCAATCCCCAGAACAGCCTTTTTTTTTTTTTTTTTTTTTTCCTTGCTCAAAAATACCCTATTAAATGCAGGAACACATGTGGGAGTGGTGGTTGGCTTAGGTGAAGGACACGCTTAAAAGAAAAATTTCATAACATTTTTCTGCAGGAAAAAGGACTTGCTGGTCTAAAACTAGAACTGGGCTGCAAAAGAGATTTACATCTCTGCAGTATCTATAACATCTTTGGAATATTCTGGGTTGCTCAGACATCACCCAATCATATTTGCCTGGGGCATTCTAGATGCTTGACAAATATCTATTGAATAAAGGAACAAGTCAAGTCATGGAAAATTAACTAACGCTTTTTGAGTGATGATCACAAATGGAATGAGTCCGTGTTTACCTGCTCACTCCCTTTGAGGGTTTCTATAGTGGCAGGGTTCACCCCGGCACCTACCCTTGGAACCTGAGGACAGTTGATACCGAGGGAGCATTTCATACCCTATGATGTGTGTGGTGGCCATGGAATGTCTGGGAGGACGTGGTGGTGAGAGAGCTTCTGTCTGAGCAGGCAAATGAGGAGTGTAGGCCTCGCTTCCTCAGCGTTTGCTACAAAGGGATGGAGAGAAAGGGGCTGGCTGTCAGGAGGGATGTGGGATTAAGAGGAGGAGTATATTCTCATTTGCTTTTTAAGGAAAGCAATAATGGAGCATGTTTTGAGGCTGAAGGGAAGAAATCAGTAGAGAGAGATGTCGGATATGTGAGTGGAAAAGGGGGGTAGGGACAGGGTGAGGACAGAAGGGGACAGGATCCAAGGACAAAACAGGGTTAGCCCTGGACTACAGGGAAGGCACTTCTGCTGAGGCCCAGGGGCAGGACGGAGGGAGGCAGGGGAGGAACAAGTCTGTGGGCTGTCTTGCAGGTGGAGCCGGGGAGGATCTGGTTACAGAGAGTAGAGAAGACTTAGAAACCCTGCTATGCAGAAGTGGCTCAGATGCTGAGCAGGCACCCAAAGAAGGAATGCTAGGTAGTGTCGAGGGACCCGGTTGAAGTTGAAGACCGTGAGTTTGTGGTGGGTCTAATTCACCCGGTTTTGTGAATTTTCTCCAGTCAGGCCAGCATCCAGAGAACAGGTGCAGAGAAGGTGAACGAAGCTCCAGAGGTTGGGTTCACAGAGTGTAGCAGGCAGAAATAATAAGGAATCAAAGACCTGACGTTGCTGGCAAGGGGGTGATTGAGGGAAATTAGGTGCAGCCTTTCTAGGGATGTGAGAAGGCCAGGAAGGAGCTAAAAATATGGGAGGAAAGAAAAATATTTATTATTCCAAAGGCCTCAATTAGGTTGATGAGCAGGCATTTAGGAAGTAAGAGAGAGGGTAATCAAGACGGATGGGTGTGTTTTAGTCCGTTTTATGCTCCTATAACAGAATACCTGAGACTGGGTAATGTACAGTGAATAGAATTTATGGCTCACAGTTCTGGACACTGGGAAGTTCAATATAAAGTGGCTGGCATCTGGCAATGGCCTTCTTGCTGTGTCAGCATGTGGCAGAAGAGCAAAACTGAGGTCCAGAGATAGAGAAAGAGGGGGCCAAACTCTTCCTTTTATAAGGAACCCACTCCCAGGATGACGGAATGAGTCCTTTCATGAGGGCAATGCCTGCATGACCTAAACACCTCCCATTAAACCTCACCTCCCAACAGCATCACATTGGGGATGAAGGTTCCAACACATGAACTTTGGGGGGCACATCGAAACCATAGCAAGGTGGCTGGGTGAAAGTAGGGTAATGAAGAGGTGAGACTTCAGAGGTGAAATGGTTTGGGGCACTAAGAGCTGGGGTCTGGGTGTCGGTGGCCGAAGTGGAGGGAGCATGGTGCCTCCCCAGCACCCCCACCCAGCATTGAGGCCACAGTGCAGAATGGATTGTTGACTGAGACCCTGAATGTTGCCCAGGGGATGGAAAGGAAGCTGTGAGCCTGGATGGATGGGGCAGACCACCTGGGAGGTACTCGGGTAAGAAAGAAGAGCCAAGTGGCAGAGGGCGGTGGTGTCCAATCTGTAAGGAGACGTTTTTATGTGAGGATGGTGGAGCTGAGGTGCAGAAGAGGTGCTGGGGGGGAGGAGAGCATCAGCTCCACCTCCTGTCCCTGTTGAGAGAATCAGCAGATGCAGAACCACACACGAAAGGCTGGCCCGTGGCTCACTTGGGAGAGTGTGGTGCTGATAACACCAAGGCCACGGGTTTGGATCCCTATATATGGATGGCCGGTTAGCTCACTTGGGAGAGCGTTGAGCTGACAGCACCAAGGCAAGGGTTAAGATCCCCTTTCCAGTCGTCTTTTGGGAAAAAAAAAAAAAAAAGAACCACACACGAGTAGCAGGAAAAGCCATGTTTGGGGGAGCAGGAAAAGTCTCTTGTTGGAAAGGACCATCCTGGAAAGGCACTGGGAGTTCGATAAGAGGTTTCAGGAAACTCAAGGGAAGATCAACCAGGGAAGACACGCAGAGCATGTCAGAGGTGGAGAGAGGGTGAGAAAGCCCCACGAGGACAACAAAAATCGAGTCTTCTGTAGTGACACACTGTGCATTGCCTTCATTGAAGGTAACATACCATCGTGAAAATGGACAAAATATCACAAAATGTACGATATTTGAGACTGCCATCATCCAGAAAATCCATGCTGTGTGGTTTTCACCATCACTTATGTGGTGAGATTCTTCCTGACAGACCAGACTCACCTCCATCTGGTGAGTACAGTGACAGATGGAGGCAGAGCTATTGAAGATTTTCTGCCAGGGAGTCTCAACGATGCCGCTTCCACTGGAGTCTCCTCTGAGGAATACCCTGTGGCTAAGGAAAACCCACAAGGAGACTCCGTGGGAACTGGGAGGACGGAGGAAAGGATAGCAGAATTAGATTGGGGGAATCGCATCTTCTCATGCTGCAGCCACTGCAGTCACCCTTGGTCCCTGGCTTTTGTGCTCAGGACAAAGCACCCACTTCCAAAGTTCTCTCAGTCTTCATGACAGCTGAACTCCTTCCCCATCACATCACCCAGGATTTCACGCTGCTTTCAGTCCAGGACCAGCAGAGCGTCATGGGGCCTCTGCTCTGCCAGACAAGAGATCAGAGTTCCAGACACCAAAGAGGAAAGGGGGCTGGTCACAGTGACCTTGGGAGGCTGGGGAAGCCATCCTGAGAACTGCATCTGGACCTTGAAGGAAGGGTAGGATGTGAGCGAGCAGGAGCAGAGCAGGAAGATCACTTCAGGAGTGGGGTGGGGGGCAGGCAGAGGTGGAAAGGAGTAGACTCAGAAACTTTCCTTCTTCCTTGATGAAGAAGCAGGGGATTGAGGTGGATGAGGGAAGGGCCCTGAGTTCAAATCCCAGCTCCGCCACTTGCTAGCTGTTAATTTACCTCTATTTCATTCTTTTTCTCACCTAAAAATGGAGATAATAATACTTACCGGTGTTATTTTGAGGATTAAATAAGTGTATATGTAAAGCACTTAACATCCCTGACATATAGTAAGAACTCATTTAATAGGAAATATTATCATTATTATAATTATTTTATTTTCTTCAGCCAGGAGCAGGGAAAAGCAACGGCAATTTGCTGACCACCTACACTCTGCGTCGTATACTTTGCAAATACACCTGTGGAAATGAGGTACCTGTATCAGTACACGTTTACCACATAGCAAACTATGCCAAAACTTAGTGGCCTAAGACACATCCATTTATTTGGCTGAGGATTCTGAGGGTGGGCCTTTTGGGCTGGATTCAGCTGGCCCTTTCTTCTGCCAGTCCCAGCTGGGCTCACTCAGGCATCTGCAGTCGACTGCTAGTGGGCTGGTTGCCTCTGCTTCTGGAGATTGGTGACTGTCAGCTGGAGTGAGGGGCTTCTGGGCCATGATGTGTTGTCACCCAGCAGGCTAGCCCAGGCTTCTTCATATGGTGCACTGACAGGGGTTTCAGAGAGCAGCAAGAGGGGGCCAGCACTATGCGTGCATGCTTTCAGGTCTCTGCTTGTGTCACGTTGCTATGGAAATTGCACTGTAGGTCATCCGGCTGCGTCCAGACTCAAGGGGGAGAGAAATGAACTCCACCTTTGAAGGGAAGACTGCAGAGTCACATTGCAAAGTGGTTTGTGTGCAAGGAGGGGACCAATCTGTGGCCATTTTTACATTGCAACGCCCTATCATGTTCACTTTGTATTATTTTATTTGCTCACTCATCCAAAAATATTTACGAGTGCCTATCCCATGGTATGGCAAGAAAAGAAATCCCCAAAAGTGGTCTTAACAATGCGAAGTATTATTAGAATTTTTAATTTTTGCCAAACTCATAGGATAAAAGCTGCATCTTATTTTGGTTTTCATTTCTTTACTTATGTGTGATGTTTATTATCATTTTTAAATGTTTACTGGTCATTTGAACTTCTTTTTCTGTGAATTATTTTTACTTGTCAGGTGTTTATCTTTTTGCGCATTTTTCTATTGACTTACTCATTTTTTTATTACTGACTTGTATAATCTCTTTGAAAGTTTAGAAAACTGGCTCTTTGTTTTTCATGTGAATTGCATTTTTTTTTCTTAAAGGAGCACTTTTCAACAAACAGCCACTTCTTAGACTTTAATTTCATCTTTTTAAGCAAATTTCTGACTATGATTTGGCTTTCTCTTAAATTGGCCTGTAAGAAAATGTTTTCTAGTTATGTTATTAGAAATATTCTGGCATGTGTAAGTTGTATTTCCATTTATAAAGTAATCAATTGGCAAACTAATTTTAAATACTAAAAAAAAAAAGGGTCCTAGTTTTCTTTTTTTTTTTTGTCCCTTTTGAGACCGGCCGCACCGCGCTCAGCCAGTGAGCGCACCGGCCATCCCTATATAGGATCCGAACCCGCGGCGCGCCGCACTCTCCCGAGTGCGCCACGGGCTTGGCCCGGGGGTCTTAGTTTTCTAACACTTTCTCTGTCATAGTGCAATCCATCTGGCATTGCTATCTGAGGTCTGTAACATCCAGGAAAGATGTGAGCTGGAGCTATATTTTCCCAGTAAAGCAGGTTTTATTTTCCCCAGGGATGAGGGAGATGGAGATGAAGATGGTGTTGGAGCAGGTAAAATAGAGAGATGTGTATTTGCAGATTAAAATCAGGTGCCATTATCTCATCCACATGAACTCCATTTTTCTGGGCTAACTTCTCCCTGCTGGATATTAACCTACAGACTTTATTACCATGCTCTTTCCTACATCTTTCTGATCACTGAGCATGCTGGTGAGTCCAGATCCCATGCTGAGCACATGTTCCAATACCTGTTAACACATGCACGCACACACACGTACACACTCACAACATCTCTCATTAGGAATACTCCAAGATTTTCTTACTGCAGTGCAGGATAACTGTTGTGCACCAGCAAGGGATTGAGCCTCCTCATTTCTCACTGGGCCAAGCAAGGGTTAGGCCTGACACAGACTGTGTCCTGAGTGCAAGTATTAAGAATCTTTTCCTGGGGAGAAACCCTGTTCTATCCAAGCCACAGGGCTATACGGAGAGTGGTATCCAAGATACTGGTCCAAAACTGGACAGAGAAGCTTAGAGGAGGTTTGGAGTAGGGATATGAAGCAGGCACCAGGAAGTGAGCCTGGATAAATGTCTGAGCTGGAGTTCAAGTGTCCCGAGAATAATTTATTAATACATTAATTTAATCAATTAGTATGTTTCAAGTATATGTTATGTAGGTTAGCCAATAAGGGTACAATGGTCAGCAAGGCAAACATAGTCCCTGCCCTCAGGGAACTTGGAATCTACTAGGGAGTGACCGATGTTATCATAGCTAACACCAAGCACTGATCATTCCGTACAATTCCATCTGCATCCCTATGAGGCTAGCACCATTGTCTGCCCGTGTTTTTACAGATGAGTATATTGAGAGAATGAATGGCTGAGTAAGTTGTCTGTAGTCACACAGCTCATGAGCAGCAAGAGCAGGGACTTAAGTCCAGGCAGTTGGAATCCAGAGTCAGTCTCTCTTGAATGGACCCCCTTCCTCCTTCCTACATCAAGTCCTTTGTGCTTTTCCTTAAGAGCTTGCATCACATGTTGTAATTCTATATTTGTGTGATTATTTGGGGAGGGAGCATGGCAAAATGGTTGTCAGTCAGTGCAGGCTTCGTTCTGCTCCAATAACATGTGACCTCCAAATTTCAGTGGCTTACAATAACAAACATTTCTCAGTCATGCTCCATGTCCATTTTTCTGACCTTACTTCTCTTTTGCAGTACCTTGTCAAAAGCAGCCAATAGTAAAAAAAGCACACTCTTTATCCACAGCACAGGCTGATTTGCCATGTTATCAGTCTACCAAGATATTGCAGGTAACAGTTTTGCCAAACGTTTCACTGCTGCATAGAAGAGGTCAGCAGGCTTCCAGCCTCCAGTGATGGCTTCCTCACCATCCACCTTCTGGCCCCAAAGTCAGTGTCCCATAGGAGAATTAGAGCTTGGCAGCACCTCTCATCCAGTATCAGCTTCTTTATCAGTCATCTTAGGCTGATGGTCACCAAATCTCAGTGGCTTATTTCTTGTTCATGCTACATGATCATCATGGGTCAACTTAGCTCTGTGTCACTTCTTTTTCTAGGGCCAAAGGAGCAGCCCCATCTGGGGTGCTGCAGGTCCAGTGGCAGAGAATAGAGAGGCAGTCAATCACATGACTCGCAGGACTCACATGACTGCTCCTAAAGCTTCAGGCTGTAGATGACATCCATCACTCCTGCTCACATTGCACAGGTCAAAGTTTGACACGTGGCCACATCTGACATTAATGATGGGGGGGCGCATATAACAGCTCTGTAGGGAGGGGAGTACAAGGAGAAGCCTCCTAGGACAGGGCAGTGAATATTTTGAGCAATGAATCAATCTGTCAGAGTAGTTAAGCATGCGTTGACTGTCACAGCTGGTGCAGAGCTGGCAGACTGTTGTGTCTGTGAAAAGACTAACGTCCGGGGACATCTCCCTGAGTGCACGTGATATGCTCCATCTTAGCTGTTTGCTAGTGAGTAGACACAACTTACAGCAGACAAACACACACAGCTATGAAGGGCTTTGAGCAATGCCTTCCAAAATAGGGGCCTAAATGGGATCCCATCAGATATCAGGTATTTGAGATTTCTTGAAGACAGAGAACTTCCGAAGAACAAGCAAACTGTATTTGTAAATTTGAGGGGAGGAAGTCATTACCAACAACAAATAAAACAAATCTGAGTAGCTGAAGCTAAAAACAAAGAAAGGGTGGGTACTGTTAGAGAGAATGTGGGTGATTCATTTTTACCGATTCAAAGGGAAGGTTGAGCAGAGAAAGGCAGGGACTGGGGCAGCTCCAGGGGCCTCAGCAGGAAAAGTTCATGGGTCTTCTGCAGAGTTGCCCTAAATGCGTCTTAGCTACAGGGCAGCCTTGTCTCAAAGTCCTTCCGTTTCACATTTTAAATTCCTGGGAGGAGTCTCCTTGGCCCTTTGTAAGAGCTCCATTCTCACCAATGGGCAGGGTGGAAGAGTCAGAGTACAGACTATTTGGGGCCAAACCCTGGCCAGAGCCATCTTCAGAGGACATGGGTCACCATTAGACAGGCAGCCCCTCAGGGCTGTGGGCTAGGTTACCTGAGGCTGACACTTCTGGAGGGGCAGGGCAAGGATGAAACATGCTTCTTACCAAAGGTGTCCTCCATCTCCAGGATGGCATCATGGCCTGCCAAGGAAGGCGGGTGAGAGGAGTGTATGGTGTGTGATGGTGTCCCATGGACATCCTCCAGCTCAGAGTCCCTGGGCCTGCCTTGCAGTGGACTCAGGTGTCACAACAGCTACCACACTGGAAGGTGGCCTCCTAGATGTGGTGTCCCCAGAAGGCTCAAGGCTTCCAAGTTTGGTGTTTATAAGGAGCCCCCATTGCTGACTTAGGTTGTGCTGGGGCACAAGTACAGCAGTGGCTGTGGGTCAGCCTCTAGTCCCCGTGCCGAGGACCCTGGGCATAAAGGTCACAGATGGAGTGAGTCCTGGGCCAGCCAGTAGGGTTTCCCTAGAGGCAGGCCCTGAGGCAAGGGTTTGTAGCGAGTAATTTATCTGGGAGGGGATTCTAGGAAGTACTAGTAGGACAGTGGGAAAACAAGCCAAGGGAGGAAGAAAAGGCAGTCAGGAGTGCAGGAATGAGCAGTTACCAGGTGGCCACGGGGCCAGTGTTGCTGGGGATTTCCACAAGCCTGCCGGGAACAGGTCTCAGAGTTGCCCCAGGGGCAGGAAGAATGGATCACTTATCCACCAGCCTCTGCCCATCCGTGGTTGAGGGCTGCTCCTGGGCCCGATGCAGGCCGAGCAAGCTCCTGCAGCAAGAACAGACCCTCAGGCAGAGGGCAGCAAGGCGGACTCCAGAGAGCCTTCCACATGTTCAGGGCTGCTGAGTGCCAAGGGGGCATGGGTGGGCACCAACAACATCTGCTACAGCCACAGTCAGGGATGACACCAGGGATGACACTTCCATGCTATAGAAGTAGATGGAATGGGCTTTCCATGAGTCACCTGGGTTTTGTCTTCTACCCAGGAGAGGCTGAGCCCCGAGGGGTTTTGTAAGCAGTGGTCACCACACTCCTGCTAAGTCCACAACTGATGGTGGTCTTCTCAAGTGTTGCTGATGGGCCAGGTGAATTTGGAAGGACAGCCAGTGAGGACTGTCAATTCATCTGCCTTTTAGGACCAAGAGAAATGACTCTGCATCTCCAGAAGTACTCAGAGATATCCAAGTGCCACATCACTGCCTCCCCGCTTCACGGCTGCTTGCTGCATCTCTAATCTTGTTCTGACAGCAGCACACATCCTGAGAACATCATTCTTCCCTGAGGCAAGCCCGCTCTTCAGCCACTGGGGCCTGACCCACCACCCTGGCCATTGCTATTGACTAGGCCTCCCTTGGCAGTGAGTTTCTGCCTGATGTGGCCTTTGTTTGCAGCTCTCGTCTGTGTCAGAGCACTCTGCCGGGGAGAGCTACTCTGGCAGGCACCTGTGCCAGGCAGCCAGGCTGGTCTGGGGTGCAGACAGAGGGCAGGAGTAAGGGACGGGGCGGCAGCAGCAGAACCTGGATGAGGCTGAGGCCTGGGTGGGGGAGTTTGCAAGCACTGTTCCCTAGAGACACACATGGGAAGCTGAGGAAAAAAGAGGGGCTCCCCAGCAATCCCAGGCAGGACACCCATTCCTTGTCTTACCCTAGACCACCCCGATCTTATATCCATATAACGGGGGCTTCCTCAGCAATTCTCAGCTTCTTCTCCCTTAAACCCACATGATGGCTAGGGTTCAGATACTCAGCCCACTCCCAGGGACTTACTAGGGCTATGTGAACCTCCAGGCCCACCAGCTTCTTGCTCACTTGAGAAAGCATACTGGCATGCAAATGAGCGAAATGTTTCATCATATTGTAAAAAAAAAAAAAAGTCAAACATTCACATACTTCAGTTCCTTATTATCAAAACAGTTACCTGCTTTATTACAATGAATGAATAAACCATACACATCCATGGTGTCTACCTTCACCCTGTAGCTAAGGACCGTGGAGCTATATGACTTGATCCTTTTACTTCATCCCTTTTGTGTTCTGGAATTATCTCCTGTATGTTCTGAATTAGTCAAGACTCTTGATTGCAAGTGACAGAAACCCATCTCAAGCCAACTTAAATGCAAAAGAAATTTTATCATCTTACGTAATTGACAAGTTCATATCTGGCTCTGGCTTCAGGCACAGCTGTATCCAGGTGCTTGAATGAGTGACACTTGCCAAACTCTCTCTCTCTCTTTTTCTCCCCCTCCCCCCATCTTTTGGGTCTGGTTTGCTTCATGTGTAACCTTAGTCTCTTCTACAGTCAAGGAACTCTTCCAATTTACCTGAGGGGGAAGGAAACAAGTAGCTCTGGCTTAGAGCCTTCCAGTAGAAAGTTTGGTTTTTGTTTGAGCTCACTAACAGAAAATCTCAGGGAGGACTTTCATTGATCCAGACTGGGTCATATGCCTGTCCTAGGACCAATCCCTGGGCCAAGGCAGTGGGGTATTCTGATTAGTCAGCCTGTGAAAAATGCCTACTCTTATAACCAGGGTGAGGCAAGATGCTGTTATAAGAAAGCATGTAAAACTCTCAGTATCTCTAGTATCCTGCAACTCTCTTCTCTGGCTTGTCTTTGGTCTCTCACTGGTAATTCACTCCAGTGAAAAATTACCAATGGCTCAGTGTAGGAAGCCCTGTCATCTGGCTCTCTCCTGGGGCAGAAGGGTTTGCAAGATAAACACCAGGGCCAGGGGACACCAGGAGCTCAGAATAGCACAGGGAGAGAAGACAAAGCAAGGTGGAGGAACAGGGTTGCTGCTCTGAGCTGTCTGGGCTGCAAACAACCCCATGGATGGTGGTAGAGAGATGGCTGTCATCTGTGCTGTGGGTGGAAGGCCTGGAATTAAGCATAGGAACATACCCACAGCTACGAATCTAAGTTAAACTTTCTAAGCCCAGCAACAGTGCTGCATGACTGCTTCCCCTGGCTGCACAGTGGGAGGCAGAAGACAGGCACACCTCAGCCTTTCTGTTCAGTCTTAAGTTCAAAGATCTCTTTGGCTAAAAGCTCTGCTTTTCTCCCTGCCCCTCTGCAGACCTGCAACTGGAATGTTCCAAACAGGCCTGCAGAAGCTGCCCAAGTCACCTCTAACCCAGGCTTGCTTTCCAGGCCCCTTGGATGTTTTGGCCCAAAAGACACTAAGAACCCCTGAAATGTGCTAACGTGTGTAGGGACTCAATCTGAGGTCACAGCTGTCTGCAAGCTGGCAAGGTGCTGTCCAAATTCTTCGGCCTCCAAGCTGCTTTTCCAGCCTCACCCCTTAGGCACTCTCCTTCCCTAAAATGGCACTGTACTGTCAAGCCTCTTGCTTTGCCTGTTCCCTCTGCTAGGAGTCCCTTGTCATTGTCAGTTATCTAGTCAAACTCCTCTCTTCCTAGGCTGCTCTCAAACCTCATCACTCAATGACCGTCCTAAGTAGCTATCATCCCTCCAACTCTGGGGTGCCCCAGCATGTTGGCCAGTCGTCTGTTTTAAGCCTGGCCAGGAGTGCATTCTGTTCTCGCTTCTGCATGTCTGTCTCCCCACCAGGCTGACAGCTCCTCGAGGGAGGGCATTCTTGCTCCTCTCTGCTTCACCGATGCCCAGTACAGGTATGGCACCTTAGAGGCATGACGGTTGTTTGCTGAATTGAATTGAATCAACTGCTGACTGATGAGCTGAGTGCCAGTTACAAACCTGTCCCCCCAAATCTGGGAGATTCGTGTGCTTAGCCTCACCTGCCCCCTCCACGGGTTCGCAGGAGAAGCTCTGAGCTAGAAACCTTGCCTTACATTCATGTTCCCTCACAAGAATGGTAAGCAGTGTTTGTATAAATGTTTTCTATTCCCTGTATGGACCTAGTGCTGTGGCTGGCGAACATGAGATCACTCTGTGTGGTGAGACCTCCCCTGGCGACTGCATTTAGGAGCACGTCCTCTGATTCCTCTGTCCTCCGCATTCCATTTGCTCTCAGATCTTCCTCCTCTGCCAAGATCCAGTCCACAGCTTGGCTGTCCCTTCAGTGTGGTGAGACCTCCCCTGGCGACTGCATTTAGGAGCACGTCCTCTGATTCCTCTGTCCTCCACATTCCATTTGCTCTCAGATCTTCCTCCTCTGCCAAGATCCAGTCCACAGCTTGGCTGTCCCTTCAGTGACCTTTGACAACCCTCCCCCCATTTTAACACTTTGCAATCACCCCATTGTGCATGACTTTTAGCTTCCTAGACTGTGTGGCTCCCTGGTGTGCCCCCCACCCCACAGAGAGTGGGGCTCTTTCCTTGCTGGGCTGCAACAAGCTAAGGTCACTTTTCCCATGGAGGCACCTGGCAAATGCACTTGTTTTCCTCCTTATGGAGGCTTCTAGAACCTCTCGTAAAGTGTCCTGCTATGGCTCTCCCCCTTCCATCCTCTTCTTCACTCTCCAGGCCCAGGAAGGTTCCAGCCAATACCACCACTGCCACCCCACACTGAGGCTCAGCAAGAGTGTCTCTCAGTGTCTCTAAGATACCTCATTCTTCAAGGGCGCCCACTTGATAGGCCAGCAGTGTTGCTAAGGAAACATCATTTAATGGAGGAAAACAGATGTTCAAAATTCACATGCCTATTATTTGGAGGAGAAATGGTGCTTTGGTTATGGCTTGAAAATGTTTGTGCTGTTCAGTAATGTAACTGATCCCATTTTGTACCGTGTTTCTGATTTGTCTGGGAGGCCCCCCTCCCCTCTCCCCCTGCCTGTCTCATGATTCTTTCCTCTCAGTCTCTGTTCAGCTTGGTGAGGGTTCTAGAATTTCCATAGAGGCTAAGGCATGATGTAGGCATCAAAGTCTGCATAGGAAAGGGGACTGAATGATGCAAAGGTGTATAAATTGGCCATATCTAAGAATGCAAGGGAAGGGGGCCTGGTAGAGTTTGGAGGCAGGAGGTTATAGCTGTTCATCCAAATGTTTGCAAATTCTGGCTGTTGGGGCGTAAGCTACCAAAAGTTCACTGAGACTTAATGTACTTCTCCTGTATGGATGTCTCCTGTATTAGAGCGGTGGTTTTCAAACTTTTAAAAAATTCTTCATAACCTTTTGGTCAAACAAAATATTATATGAAAGCCAACTATTACAAAGACAGAAGATCTTCCATGGTGGGGCTCGGAGAGGGGCTCTGAAAGGCCTCCAGTCATACACACGCACGCACACACACAGTGGCCCCCAAGATCCTCTCTTGGGACCTCAGGACTCTGCATGAACAACCTGGTAGGAATTCCCTGGCAGTCCTGTCATGGGTTCTGAGGGCACTCAGGGGCCAAATTCCTGTGCCTGGCCAGCCACGGCTGAGGGTTTGGCACTGGGCAGAGTGGTGTCTCAACTTTGGGCCAGGCTGAGGGGAGGTCCTGCTGAGGAATGGATGGCACCATCTGGGCTGCTTGACTGGGAGAGGGAGATGCAGGCCCTGAACCACCACAAACCCAGCCTTGCCTGGAACTGCCCCCAGGCAGGGAGGGGAGAGAGCAACTGCCCACCGGCATACCTTGGCAACTCTTGGAGCCTCAGTTTCCTTATCCTTAAAAGCGGAAGTGGCTGAAGGCTTGGAAAGTACCTAGCAGAGGGCCTACATGTATACATGTACAAAAATATGCTCGTTTTCTCCTCCCTTTCCTTTCTTGAGGCTATTCCTCACCCAGTGGCAGAGTTTCTGCCAATGAGGTGCTGTTTGATACACATGAGGGGTGGATCCCACGGAAGACTAGGAGTCAGGCTGGGAGAGAGGCAGGCCCTGCCCCATGCTGGCCAAGATGGAAAGGGCTGCTGAGGACATGCTGCATCCTACAGGATGAGGGCCCTTGTCTGGAGGTGAGGGAACCTGCAGCCCTGGGGGTCTTGCCCAGCCTTGGTTCTGTGGCTCTGAGGGCAGGAGTCTGCAGCCTGGGCACTGTGGGCTCCCTGGCTGGCTGGCCAGCTTAGCTCATAGTCATACTCCTGCTCCTGGCCTGGAGGAGAGGAATGTGCCACTGGTGTGAGACCTGACTTATGAATGTGTTTGTTCTTTTTCTTTGCCAGTGATATTTCTCTTTCCCTTGCAAACATCATAGTGAAATGCCAGAGATCCGGTTTGCAGCCCTGCTGAGCTGTATGGGGCTGAGCAGAGAATGAGCCAAATCAATCATTTGCAGCTGAGGAGGAGCTGAGTAGCCGGGGATGTCACTTCTGTGCCCCGGGGGTTTGTAAAACATCCACAAACAGGATAACAGCTCTCCTCAGCCTCTGACGAGAGTCACAGAAGGGACGCTGCTGTCTCAGCAATTTGTACTATCTTTTCTTGTGGGCCTGTTAGTAGAGGACCCCTTGCAGCCCCTCAGTACATCCTTAGTCCAAGCCCCCAGCATGGCACCAAGGGGTTGCAGTGGAAGCCAGTCTCCTGGCTCTTCCTGCCCCCTCCAGCCTAGAAGGTGGTGAGTGGGGTGAGTGGTCCCACGTGTGGCTGTGCAGTCAGACTGCCTCAGTGTAAATCCCAGCTACTGTTCACCAGATGGGTGACTATGCACACGTTACTTCATTTCTCGGTGCCTCAGTTTCCTCATCTACAAGATGGTGGATAATAATATCACCTGCCTTACAGAGTTATTATTAGGATTAATAATAGTAAGTAAATAGATAAGGCATGTAAATCACTTTATGTCTGGCACATAGTAAGAGTAAAAATACTCATATTTCAGCGTTTGTTATTAGCAGTCTAAGTCAGGTTTTCTCAACAGCAGCACTACTGACATTTTGGGCCAGGTAATTCTTTGCCGTAGGGGGCTGTCCTGTGCACTGTAGGATGTTGGGCACAATACCTGACCTCTACCCACTAGACCCCCTTCCCCAGTTGTGAAAACCAAAAATATCTCCAGAAATTCCAAATATCCCATTGGCAAAATCGCCCCTCATTGAGGACCACAGTGTTAAGTCGCTTCTCACTTAAACCTTCAAGGCCCCCCGTTGCTTAGAAAACATGGCTGTGCCTGCTGGGCCTGCAAATCTGTTTCCCCTTTTTTGTGTTCAGGCCATCTATTTATTCAATCCACTACTGTCTGGGCTTCTGAGATGTCCAAGCAGGGACTTGAGAGAATCCTCTTTGCTGAATCTCTCTCTGTGATCTGCGGCTTCGTGGTTACACCAGTCAAGATGCACTTTGTTGTCTGCTTTTTAAATAACAAACAACTATCTGTCCCTAGAATGATTTTCCCAGACTGGAGCAATAAGCAGCTCTGTTGACAGCTGCACCAGATAGTAAGCGAACACGCGTCTCTCAGAGCATCTCCCCAAACACTGCAGAGCTGCTAAGTGGATAAAACGGATTCAGCTATTACCTGGGTGGCTTCTGTGTTTGTGGAACCTGCCCTGGAGACAAGAGCCAGGCCCTGATGACAGAGAAGAAGGGGATGGAAGTGGCCCAAGCCCTGGGTGTCTTGGTCTTGCAGCCCACACTCCTGAGCTTCTGGGAGACTGGGTCCTGGCATGCAGGGTGACCCGGAGCTACACTGTCCTGAGGAGTCCATGGTACACTGAACCAGGGCTGTGAGCAGGAGAGCCCCTCTTAGCGAGGCCTGGGAGGCAGACTGAGGTCCTACACTTTCGCATGTTCAGGGAAGGCTGTGTGGGGGTGGTGAGTTTTCATTTCTAGTTTCAAAGCAGCAAGAGTCAGGGTAGGTGAGCTAAGGAAGTCCTTGTATAAGCGTGATTAGGGCCATTATTTCCTGATATGTTATTGGTTTCCCCGACTTGACTCTGGGTCCTCCAGGACTGGGACCATGGCTTTCTCATTCCTATATCCCCAGACCCAACTTAGAGGTTATCCGCTGGTCGGGTGGATATGTAGAAGTGATGCCTAACTGCATGACTGTTTCATTTCCTACGTCCTGCCAGTTGTCAAATTCTCGCTCGATTCCAGTAAAACTGGAAGCCACAGCGGGTCAGCAGCCCACCTCTCACCCAGTGTGGGTTTGAAGAGGCTCCCTCGCCTCTGTGTTCTGGTTGCACTGATCAGCAGCCCACCTCTCACCCAGTGTGGGTTTGAAGAGGCTCCCTCGCCTCTGTGTTCTGGTTGCACTGATCAGCAGCCCACCTCTCACCCAGTGTGGGTTTGAAGAGGCTCCCTCGCCTCTGTGTTCTGGTTGCACTGATCAGCAGCCCACCTCTCACCCAGTGTGGGTTTGAAGAGGCTCCCTCGCCTCTGTGTTCTGGTTGCACTGATCAGCAGCCCACCTCTCACCCAGTGTGGGTTTGAAGAGGCTCCCTCGCCTCTGTGTTCTGGTTGCACTGATCAGCAGCCCACCTCTCACCCAGTGTGGGTTTGAAGAGGCTCCCTCGCCTCTGTGTTCTGGTTGCACTTCCACATCGAGGCTGGGCATTCTACGCTTGGCCTCTGCTCAGAGGCCACAGTGACTTCACCTCTTTATGGTCACCTTGGTAACCTTGTTATGGTACTTCCATGGATTCACCAAACCTGACATCTCGTGAGGGGACCTCATAGGGAAGGCCCTAGTTGTAACAGTGCCTTCCGCTTGCCCCCCGTCCCCGCGGTCCCCACCCACTTCCTTCCCTCCTGGGAGGCTTCAGTGGGCACTCATGATCTCTGGTTTCCAGATGGGGCCTGCTAAGGACCTGACCCAGCAGACGATCGGAGTGGGGAGGGGAGGGTGAAGTCGGAGTGTTTATTCAGCACCGCTCACCATTATCCCCCAAACCTCCTCTCAGCTCAGCCTTCTCTACATCACTTTTCTCTTATAGGCTCTGGTAACTGCTCTCTCTTCTCATCCTGTTGGGCCCAGGGGTGGTAACAGCTCCATATTACTATCCCCAGGGAACTCTCCTGTCCCTTGGAGTTTGCTGACACACACCCACATCTTTAAAAATTGTACCTCCGTTATACCCTCCTTGGAGACCCCCCACCTCCAATGTACCATCTGTTTCCTGATGAGGCGGGAACTCTCCTGTCCCTTGGAGTTTGCTGACACACACCCACATCTTTAAAAATTGTACCTCTGTTATACCCTCCTTGGAGACCCCCCACCTCCAATGTACCATCTGTTTCCTGATGAGGACTTGACTAACACACTGGCCTAAGTCACTTCTTGGGTCTGAGGAGTGACCCTGCCTGCCCTCCACCCCCTCCCTGGATGCCTAAAGAGACTTCTGAGGGTCAGGAAGACACGTGCACGAAGGACCGCCCTTACTTACCCTCCTCTTCTGCCCTCGGTCCATTTTATGGCTCTGCACCCGTGTTTTAAAAGTACTTATCAACCACTCTTTTACTAAAGCAAGGGATACTTCATTTTACCATTTTGAATTAATAAAAAATATCTGCCAAGAAGAATATTTGAACAGGTCAAGATAACAAGAGAGAACCACCTGCGAATATTCTAACCTAAAGCAAAGAAATGTGGTGTCTCGGTTTGCCCATGGGGCCTACTCATTGGGCGGAAGTGGGGAGCGGAGTGTTAATTCCTTCAGTAACGTGAGGAAGAGCTGACAGAGCCCTCTGACTTCCCACCCAGAGCCCTTGTTGGGAACCACTGCTCAGGACTGAGGCAAGTTCCTGAAAACTTTGAAGGCCAAGGGTCATGTGGCTTTCCTCTGGACCAGGGCCAAGCTACAGCCCATAGGGCAGTGCCCATTTTTGTAAATGAAATGTTTTTGGAACACGGTCATTCATTTATGTGTTGTCTATGGGTATGTTTGCACTACAACAACAGAGTTGAGTTTTCAGAGACCGCTGGGTCCTCTGTGTAAAAAACTTCATGTGGCAGACATGACCACTGTCCTTTGAAAGAACTGTTTACAAAGTTGGCCCTTTGCTGGCATCTGGGAGCTTGGATTTCAGGAGGATTCTCACCAGAACTGGTAAGAGTGGCTTATTATGCCTAAACTGATTGTACAAACAGTATGCTTTATGCTGAACACCTGCTTTTCCTTCTGGAAGTCTGGGATTTGGGTATGTATCAGGCAGAGGCTGCCTATGTGACCTGCCCCCAATAAAAACCATGGGTGTGATCCTCTAATTGCTTTCCTGGTGGACAGCACTTCACACGTGTCATCACACTCTGGGGAACTCGGCACGTCCTGTGTAACTTCACTGGGACAGGACCCCTGGAGCATGGGCCTGGCATCCCCAGGCTTTGCCTCTGTGCCTCTTTCCTTTGCTGATTTGTTTTGTGTCCTTTTGCTGTAATAAATCATATTAGTGAGTTCAGCTATATGCTGAGTCTTGTGAGTCCTTGAACCTCAACACACCCACAAAGCCAAAGATTATTTGCCATCTGGCCCTTTAAGAAAAAGGTTTCCAGCTATGCTCTGCAAAGTCTTAGTTTGGATGGGAATCATTTGTTACACCTCTTCCCTCCCACAAGACTCTGTGCTCCGTGTGGCCCAGGCTTTTTGCTCTGTTTCTACTGACAAAGAATCTGGCACAAAATATTTATGGAGGGAGGAAGTCAGCAAGTCTGTAAATAATAGATTGCAGAGGTATTTTTTAAACTGTGGGTGGTAAAATCAATTTACAAGATTATGACCAATGTTTTCCAATGAAAGAATAGAATAGAAAATATCAGAGTGTATTGTATATAAATGGTAAGGGTCCTATTTCTTGAAAATGTTGCTTTGGTTGAGCATGTAGACCAGATGCCATACTGGATTATCATGGCCAAGGGTTTCTTCTTGTCCATTGGAATAGGAAATAATTTGAAGGCCGCTGGATGTAAGAATCCAGGTGCTCCCTCACTGTGACCTCTTTGCCAGCTGCCGGGTGAGAGTCACAGCTACCTCCATCTCTCTGGCTGCTGGCACTTCACCTCACTCCCCTCCCTCCCTCCCTCCACCCCAGAACGTGTACTACACGAGCAGTCAGCAGATCCACGTGGGCGTCCTGAGCCCCACGGTTGATGACGACGACAACCGATGCCTGGTGGACGTCAACAGCCGGCCACGGCTCATCGAGTGCGGTTATGCCAAAGCCAAGAGGATGAAGCTTCACTGGCAGTTCTCCCAGGTAACAGCCCCAGAGCCCTGGGAACAGCAGCTGCCACGGTGCAGAAAAGCTGGGAGCGTGGCCGCAGGAGCCGGGGAGGATGGAGCAGAGGTGGGGCGGGAGAGGGTTGCTTTGGCAGTAGTGGGCTGTGACTCCAGGCCAGTTCTCAGGGATCTACTGAGCACCTGCCATGTGCCAGGGGGTTCATACAGGTGAGCTCATCAACGACTCATATTGGCTCTGAGGGAGGTTATTGTTGTTTTATAAGGAAACTGAGGCTCAGAGAGGGGACTTTCTTGCCTAGATGACACAGCAAGGGGCAGAGCTGGGATTTAAACTGCTCTCTCTGACTTTAAACCTTCGCATTTCTTCTACAGAAGCCCCTTCTCTGGAGATGAAGCCCCCAGTCTCCCAGCTATAGACAGTGCTCAGTCTCTGGCCTGTGACTCCCTCTCTCTTCCTCCCAGTAGGGGTCACCCTAGGGAATGAGGTTTCCTCAGAGGGCCACATCTTGGGGCCATTTTGTGAAGCACAGTCCTCACATTAGTGACCGTGGAACATTCCTTTATTAAGCCTCCATCAATTCCTGCTCTTCGTTGGCCCCTAGTGTCTCCTGATTATAGAATGATGTCCAAGGATCCAGACGTCCACCTCTGAAGAGAACCTCTGGCCCCAGGGAGTCTGCTAAACTGGGGTCAGCTTCTGCTCAGGGACAGGGACGCCTGCTTTCTAGCTGGTACAGGGAAAGTATTAGTAACAGGAAGTGTGGGAGCCCATGGAGCACTAGAGCGCCACGGCCGCCTGGGGACAGTATGTGGTAGACACTCCTAGGGAGGTCAGGCAGGAATGTCTGTGGTTACAGCCCTGAGTGGCAGAGGCCCCTGGCTCAAGCCTGCCAGCGAGCTGCTTCTGCCCTGGTGAGGAAGGAGGCTGCTGGGCACTGCAAAGGGCTTCAGAAGTTGGCCACACTTTTATTCCAATCCCAGTGTCCAGTTACTCTCCCCTGTAGCAGGGGGGCTGGTAAGGGGAGTCCCAGCTTCATCATATCCAATGGGTATGGGGCACCTTTGACTTGTGGCCCGGGTGTATGAGGAACCAGAGGACAAAGAGAGACCCTTACCAGGTCCTAAATGGGTGGTGAAGGTCAATACTGCGTTATAAGTTCAACACAAGGTCATAGATTTAGGGGCTAGTTAAAGAGTTGGAGCAAGAGCCCAAGCCAGGGAGTTGTAAGCCCACAAAAGCAGATGTGGGGAGGAGCACAGGGCTCCAAATGGGAGCACCTCCGAGGGCAGGTGGAGGAGGTATGTGGCGGCCCTGTGTGTCCCAGCTGGGCCTGCAAAACACATGGGGTCCAATGAAAGGGGATGGTGCGCAGGGGGCTCGGGAATCCTGCCCCTGCCCCTCACTGTCTATGTGACCTCTGCCATGTGTTGCAAGCTGTAAAGGTCGCAATAAGAATGACAGCTAACATTCATTCAGTGCTTACTATGGGCCAGACTTTCTAAGCACTTGGCATCTATAAGCCCATTTAATCCTCACAACAATTATATGTGATAGGGACCATTATTCCAACTTTATAGATGGGGAAACTGAGTCACAGAGAAGTTAAATAACATGCCTCAGGCACTCATGTTGGCTATTATTTGTAAAATATTTCCAATTCTATTTTATACTTCTGATTGTCAGAGTATGTTGGAAATGGCCACCTGGAAGGAGGAAGGCTCAGGGCGGAGGTTTGGAAATTCAGGGTTGCCTTCCTCCCACCTTCCTCTCTTGTTGAAACACCAGATGCCCCAAATGAAGCAGCTTGTTGCTGACCCCACACTGTGCCTGTCAGAAGCCTTTGTCACTCTTTTCTGCCAGGTTTCTGGCCCAGAGAGGCACAGGACAGGGCTAAATTCGCCCCCTTTCCTCCTTCAAATTGAGTGGCAGAGGGAGTCCTGGAGGCATGTGGTCAGTGGGGACAGCTAGGTATGTGCCTGGTGAGGAGTGGCTGTTGTTTCCTGCTCGGGCTAGGTGCAAAGTAGCCTTGCAGGCTGGAAGCAGCAGGGAGATGAATGGCCACACCTGGCCCTGTGGAGTTGAGTGGGGCTGACTTCACTGAGGTGAAATGGGGTTCATACCTGGGACTGTCCACTCTCTGCTGCCCTCAGCCAGCCGGCTGGGTCCGTGGGTTCAGCTGCCTTCTAGGGACTGTGCATGCAACAGTGCAGGGAGTTGGTGGTGGTGGGACCAAGAGTGGGGCAGGGCTGGTGGCTTTTCAGAAGACAAGGTATTTAACTTGGAATGTTTATAATGTGTAGGAGCTTGCTCCATTTAGAAGGAGTGACGGGCATTCCAGGGAAAGGAAACAGCATATGCAAAAGTTGTGAGACAGCAAAACCCAGGCCATGTTCAGGGCACTGCAGTCAGGTGTGGCCAGATCCTGGAGGGCACCTGGGGAGCAGAGCCTGGAAAAGCCTGGAAGGGCAGCTGGGTCAGGTCGTGCCTGGTGGACTTGGTTCTGTGGAGGGGAGGATGTGTGAACCCAGGATGTGTTTAGGTCTGGGCCTCTGAAAGCGCCCTCCTCACCACCACCGGCAGGGATTGTGGAGCTCTTCCAGGGCTCCTGAATCAGCAGGGAAACAGGGCTCTGTCTCTGTCTGTGATCATCGGCCTCTGCATCCAGCCTCATGGAGTTTGCTGTTAATAAGCACAGCAACCCTGCCTCCGAGATGAGAAATTGAGATGAAGTCACCTGCCAAGAAGGCATGTCCTGAGAGTGATGGAGCTGAAATTCAAATGGACTGCTGAGTCTGAAGCCCAGGCTGCTGTGACACCCACACCCACACCCACAGCAGGCCCTTCTGCCACCTTTCCAGCCTCACAGAGTCCTTCCCACATGTGCCCTGTGGTCTCTGCTGGGGTGACTCTGCAGATCTGGATGTGTTGGTGTGTGGTTGGCCCTCCCCATTCCTGCCATCTCATCTGTCCTTCCTGACTGGGACAGAGAAGGGAACACTCCCCTAAATGGGTGTCCTTGAGACAAAGACCCCCAAACCCAGCTCCCTCCTTCCCTTATCTCAGGGTATGGCCTAGAAAAGTTCTGCTTGAGTGGACGTAGCAACCAGCAAAGCAAGCTATGTTGGCATGGAGAGCTCTGGGGACTGGGCAGTTTTTGGCCACTTCAGCATATGTCTAATTAAAACTCCAGAGTGCTTTGGCAACCAGATCTTTGATCCTTCTACAAAAGGGAACTGTTTGAAAAATAATATTTTTAAATCTCTAGTTTTCAGACCCAGAGCAGCCACACTCACTTGATATTTAATAATTAACATACGTGAAATTTTTGCTTAATGCAAAATGATCAATATTTATCAAGAAACGTGGACTCCATCCTCAAGCCCTCATTGGTGAGGAGTCGCTGTTGACAAGGCCCAGGGAAGCCGGGAGGCTTTCAAATGATTACAGTTGTGTGCTTGAGCTAATTTTGCTGCAACAGATTTTAATCTTTGCAAATTATATGGGAATCCTACCAACTAGAATGTTCTGGTGCAGAAGTTGGACTGAAAGGAGCTTTTACTGGGTGCATTTCAAGTCTCCTTTCTGGTTTTACATTATGCATTATTTACTCTCCTGAGGACCACATTTAAGCTCCACAGACACTTGGACTGAATTAATTTCAAAATAATCTAGTGTGATTCTCTCAGGTTCTCCTACAAAGAAGACAGGCATTTGCATATCTTAGAGTTCCATCTCATACCCTGATTTTCTGTTTAACAAATGGACACTTGGACTGAATTAATTTCAAAATAATCTAGTGTGATTCTCTCAGGTTCTCCTACAAAAAAGACAGGCATTTGCATATCTTAGAGTTCCATCTCATACCCTGATTTTCTGTTTAACAAATAAAATGTCTTTCTTCTAACCCTTGCAAGCTCTTCTGAATTTCCAAAACTTCAGGTTGAATCAGGACGGCATTAGATACAGACGCCGAGAAACCACATTTGATGAAAACATCTCTTGGCAATGCTGATGTTCAGGGCTCTAATGAGCAATTTTCCGATGATGAACATTCTTTCCTTCAGTCGTTCATCAAACATTTATTGAGCACAGGGGTTGGGCAGGAGGGATGCAGATATGAATCAGACACAGCCTCTGCCCTCAAGGAGCTCACGGGCATGTAAACACACAACAAGACTGGGTGATCAGAGCAGAAACAAAGGAGTGTATGGTGTTCAGGGGAGCTGGGGTGAACTGCTCTGTCTGCAGAACTCAGGGATGGTTTCACATGCGAGGCTTGTTTGATCTGGATCTTGGAAGTTGTAGAGACAGTTCCCTGGCATAGAAAGGGAGGAGAAAGCCCCAAGTAGAGGCTCTCCTTAGACAAAGGCATAAAACAGCAGAGCAAGTTTTAGGACTATGAATCCATTGTTTGGTGTGGTTGCAATTTAGAGTTTGTGATGGGGCATGAGGGAGATAAGACTTGAGAGTCAGGTGGGGCAGATAGTGGTGGTGGTTGAAAGCCATGCAAAGAAGTTTAACTTCACCTACAAGAAAAGGGAGGGACAAGGGGAGGTTCTCTTAAGCAGTAGGTTTCTGTGATGGGGTCTGAAGGATCCCCTGGGCAGCAGAGTACAGGGTGCATTGGAAGGAAAGAGGCTGTAGACAGGGAAGCAAGTTAAGGTGGAGGGTGGTTCATTGTCCTGGCAAGAGATGGGAGCGCTGGGTTGCCACGGGGGCAAGGGGCCAGGCAGCTGTTGGGGAGGACTTTGAGAAACATGTCAACAGTCTACTGGACGTAGTAGTGATGGTTTAAATGGTGGTATGTATCGGGGTGGGGAGCATTGTTAATCCAGAACCACCCCCAGCTCTGTATTTGAAGAACAGCTGGTGGGCAGCCAGAGTTGTCCCCCTCAAGCAACACACCCATCTCTAAACAGCCAACGTTTCCCACATCAGCACATGGTGACCCTTCATTAATATTAGAAGTGGTGGTGGTTGCCTTCAGTGATTTTTTCTAACTTGTAACTCCTCCACGATTAAAGAATTTCCAAAAGTGACCACCTACTGGGATTATTAATTCATACACATTAAGTATATGTGTTTAGATCTTCTGAGAGTGCCTTTTATACTGGGATTTGGGGGACTCTGAGATTCGGTGATGCAGCCTTAGTGAAAGAGGCATTTGGTCAGAAACCCCCAGACCAGTGGAGGGAGAGGGAGGAAGCAGACACCAGGTCACTACAGAGAAGAACTTTGTGGCAGGACCCCTGCCAAGCAAAGCAGTGGACTTCCTCTCAATGGTAACCAGACCATACCCCCACCCCCGACCACCACCATTACTTTCGTTAAGCAAGTGCTGACGCCCTCTCTTCAAAGATGTTATTGAAGGCATTCTGGCCCTAGGAAGGCCATTGTTAGGATGTGTTTGAATGCATATGTTTGAATGCATGGTTGAAGGAATAAGGACTGGTTAAGACCAGAAAAACCTCAGGAGGGTTTGAGCTCCACCTTCATACATGTGAAGGGCTGCCTTGTGTAGCTCTGAGAGGGGACGAGCAGGGGAATCAAGGGCAATTTATAGCACCACTTTATCATAGTCAGAGTTGTCCATGAGGTTGGGGCTCAGGGAGGGGGTGGGTTTGGGGGACCATCAGCAGGCTGTCAAAGGCTATACGGCTTTGAATGGAGGTGGACTAGGTGGTCATAAGGGCTTTCCAGCCCTGAAATTTTGTAACACTAAGCTCCTGAATTTAAACTGCAAACCCTGAGATGGTCCCCCCCCCCGCTTCGAAATCCCACTGGGCCCAACTGAATACAAAGCACCAGGAATGTGAGAATGAGCTAAACTGCTTGTATGAGTGTCTTGATCAACTTTATAGAATCGTTGACCCATTACGTCACCCCCTGCCCCTCTCTTCCATCAACTAATAGACTGGTGAGCAGGACTGTGTCTCACTTTCAGTATCTCCAGCACCTAACAGAAAGCCTGAGCGGAGGAGACACCCAGCATGCTGGTGACCAAATGAAGGGGTCCTTTGTTAAAAATTCATATGTCTTAATTAAAGGCCTCCTGTGTGCCAGGTCTTGAGCTAGGTATGCGGGAAGTACAAAGATAAACAAAACCTTACCCTCAGTGATTGTCCTAAGATGCATGCATGCTCGCTGAAAATAATCACACTACAGTATTTCAAGGACACTTAAAAGTAATTGTCAAAGGGCCCTGCTGAGCTGGAACCCCTAATTCCCACGATGAACACTCAGGTGGTAATGCATCCCAGCTGCAGCAGACAGACATCCCCCACTGGTCCTCTCTCAAAGTCATAGGACAAACATGAACTTCTTCCTGTAACTTCAAATTTGGGAGCGGGAGGTGGAAATATTTTATACTGAAACAGATATACATATTGTATGGCATGGAGTACAAGTTTGGGTGAACATATTTAAACAGCAAGAGGATTTGATGAAATGTCAGGGTGTTCAGACTGTGTTTCATGCTGCCCCAGACCCTGGGTTCTTAGGTGGAAATGTTGGCAAGGGGCACGCAGGGAGCCCCCACACCTCAGCCTTGTGCTTCCTTTATTCTCAGTACAGCATTTCTGCACTTTGCGAATGGGGAACATTGAGGATAACAACAGAGATGTCTGTTAATGCCAGGAAAGGAGAGATTTTTCAAGAGTATGGGGAGACTGCCCGGAAGAGAGCTGAGCTCAGAGCCAAGCCTATCTGCCGAGGGACGGTTGGCTCTGATTTGTGGAGCCTAATTTGATAATCTGATGCAAGATGAGTAACTCACTCAAAACCGAACCTATTTGCAGAGCACATTTCCCAGGGAGCACCACTAATTCTGCCCAAGAATTTCCCCACACCCGAGGAGGAGGAGGAGTACTTGACTTTCTTTAGATCCAATCCCCAGGCTCTGTCAGAAGGTCAAACATCGACAACCTTCTGTACTGAAAAGAAAAGACTGTAATCAGGTATTTTATTATGGCTGTGGAGTAAAACAGCTTTTCATTTCCCTGTCACAGGAAGAGGCAAGTATGGAATTGTCCAGTTTTGAGAGACTGACAAAGCTATGTAGGCTCTGAAGTTTTCTTAGTTATTTTTAGTTTATGGCAGTCAGCACTTGCCTCCTGCTCCTCACCCCTCAGGGATCAGGGACCAGAACAGATACAATGACTCAGCTCCCCGCTACCCAGACCTGGATGAGATGTAAAAACCTATTTATCAAACATTTCTATGTGTTTACTATGTGCCACGCACTACTCTGTTCTTTAAATATTACTTAGTCCCCATGACAATGCTATAAGGTACTTACTATAATTATCTCCAATTTTACAGATGAGGAAACTGAGGCACAGAGATTAAGTAATCTGTCAAAAGTCAAACCTGGGAATTCTACCTCTGGGATCCATACTTTAAACCACCATACCATGGTGCCTTTGTCTTGCCTCTAGAAAGCTGTAGATTGCTGGAGCTTTGGGGCTGGAGTCTCCCTGGCAAGCCAGTGTCAGGTATGTGTGAACTGGCTGGATCCCTGCCTCCTCAACAAACTCCCTCCAGTAACACCATACCATGGTGCCTTTGTCTTGCCTCTAGAAAGCTGTAGATTGCTGGAGCTTTGGGGCTGGGGTCTCCCTGGCAAGCCAGTGTCAGGTATGTGTGAACTGGCTGGATCCCTGCCTCCTCAACAAACTCCCTCCAGTAACATCTCTCCACCTATCCTTTTGCACTTGATGTTGCAATCACCCCATCTTCGGTCCAATGGACCCTCACAGCCAAGTCCCAGGCAAAATCTCACTCAGGCACATGTGAGTCTCCTTTAAGAAAGAAAACAACAAAGTACTTATTGAATAGACTGGGTGTTGAATATTCACAATACGGAAAGACCACTTTACAAAAAAGACTTAATCTCAGGGTTTCTTTAACTAGCCCTAACATCCCACCCATGCTTTGAAGTATTTGATTACTAATTATTAACTCCTTAACCTGGAAAGTTCTGAGCCACTATGCTTAAAGCCAAAGACCCACCAGGCTGCTTACCCAGGGAAAACTAATTGCAAAGGGAAGTGGAATGGGATCTCTGAAGTAAGCAGAGAAGTCTTCAGGATACTAAATTCGGTATACACACAACCTCCTCGTGAACACCTTGATTACAAAGGTGAGACTAGCCTGAGCTCAGCTCAGATACTCCAGATGCTCCATCTCCGCGTGCAAGCAACAAACTGGGCCCAGCCCTCTCCTGAAAGAGGGTCATGACTTGTTTGTGCTCCTCAGAGTGTGGTTCTGGACCAGCACCCCAGCTCCACAGCACCGGAGAACTTGGAGAGGCACTGTCAGGCCTCACCCCAGACCTACTAATCAGAAGGGGGGGCAGTGAGCTATAGTTTAACAAGCCCCCCCAAGTGACTCTATATCTCTAATCCATACACCCAGCCTACATCCCTGGGAGGAAAGGGGCTAGTTACTGTGGTGCTAGACACACACTTGGGGAAACTGAGGCAGAGAGGCACTTGGCTGTAGAATCATCTGGGATCTGCTCCTCAGTGCCCAAGGGGCTCAGGGACTGTGGCTTCCATGTGCCTCAATGTGCACGTAGTCAGTCCTCTATGTTGAGACATGAACTGAGTCCTCCAGAGTGCTGTCTCCTTCTGCAAATGAGAAACCAGAAGCCAGGACGGCACAGCCATCTACCTGGGTCACATGACCAAGACTGGGAGCAGAGAGAGTCCTCTGTTCTTTGCTTCTGTGCATGCCCTTTCCAGTCACTCCTCCAGAGAGGCCCAGAGGAGGAACTAGGCTGGCTCTAGGAATTTTTATTAGCCTTCTTAATTCTATACATTTAACTTTAGATTTTTTTTTTCATTGCTGTTTCCATATTTAATTTGGTCTCCATTCCAATTAAGCTCTCTGTGTGTTGCGGCTTCTCTCCTGCCAGGTTTAATTGCCCTTATTTAAATTCCTTAATTAAAAGTATTGTGTGTTTCCAGATCATGTAGTTGTAAGTATTACATAAATAATATAGATGACTGGACTGGTAAACCAAGCGACGGTGCCCTCCACAGAGGGAGGGGCTGCCGGGGTCTCTGCCTCAAGTCCCAGCCCCAGAGCCATGAACTTCCCAGAGGCTATAGGCTGGGCCCCGGGAGTTAGGACAGCAGTCTGCTGGTAGGTGTCCCTGCTTGCTTCCTTCCTCTAATGCTCTGTGCCCAGCACAGCTCCCAGAGTGACCCAGTTAACACATCAGTCAGGCCCTACAATGGCTGGCCCTGTCACTCAGACTAAAAGCCAAAGTCTGTTCAATGGCCTATGAGCCCCACACAACTGACCGCACCCTCACCTCTTGGGCATCCTCTCCTGCCCCTAACCCCCTGCTTGCTCTGCTCCCGCAGTCCTGCAGCCCTGCTGTTCTCTGAGCATGCCAGGCCCGCTGCTGGTGAGGGACTCCCCCAGCTACCCCAGGCTGCCCCCTCTCCCCCTCCATGTCTTTGCTCAGATCCCACCTGACTAAGGATCTCCCTGAACACCTCTTACAATTGCCACCTGCCTCCTCTCTCCACCACCATGAACTTCTTTCCCTGTGTACGATTCTGTGCCCAGCTTGTCACATACTATGGAATGTATTGCCTGTTCTCCTCCTAGAAGATAGTCTTTACAAAAACAAAGATCCTTTTCTGTTTAGTCACTGATGTATCTCTGTGGCCTAGAACTGTTCCTGGCATACAGAAGGCACTCATTAAATATTCTCCGGATGGATGAAAGGATGAATGAATCGATGTATTGCCTGTTCTCCTCCTAGAAGATAGTCTTTACAAAAACAAAGATCCTTTTCTGTTTGGTCACTGATGTATCTCTGTGGCCTAGAACTGTTCCTGGCATACAGAAGGCACTCATTAAATATTCTCTGGATGGATGAAAGGATGAATGAATCATGCCTCTGCAGAGAGCCTTCAAAGGGAGCAGAGCAGACTGGCTCCCTAGAGTCTGCTGAGGCTGAGATGACCTTTCTCCACCTGGTATTGGGGCATCCCCAGCTCCTGCAATCTAGTCCACTACCTCTGAGGCATGCATGGGGCAGGATAAAGGGTGGGGTGGGGCTGGCCACTTATCCAGGTGAGGAACAGTGAAGGAGGCATAGCACCTGGTTCCCAGCCTGGCTCTACCACTTACTGACCATGTGACCCTAGGCAAGTCTCCCAACCTCTCAGCCTCAGTCTCCAATTCTATAAAATGGAGATAATTGTCATCTCCACCTCTCAGGCTGTTGTGAGGAATACATGAGATTGGGCATGTAAGGCATTGATGCAGTGCTAGGCGAGTGGTAAATAAGCACGACCTGTGGTTACTTTCATCTCAGGTGCAGGTTGAGGTTCCGATAGCAACAACACCAGGCTGCTCCCAAGGGCGCTGAACTTACCAGGAAGGCACTGGATGGAGGAAAGGAAGGCTGCTTTGCAGTTTCTGTGAATGGAATTTGCTCAGAGAGAAGGGGAGAGCTCCAAGTTTGTTCAGTGAGCATGGTCAAGGTCTGAGGAGGACGGGAGGGAGACAGTGCTAGCGGCCAGTGCTAGCCCCAGCACCAGGGCTGGCCTGGCTCCTCCCCTCAGGCCCCAGATGTGTCCCCAAGGAGCACACCAGGGCTCTGCTCAGCAAGGCCCCAACGTGGCCTTACTGCCCTGTTCTAGAAGGCTCCGCCCACAGCCTCCGGGGACGGAGCTCCCCTTGGCCTCACAGTCCACTCTCCCTGACAGGCCCAGATATCTTCACCGAGGTGGTGTCCCTTCCACCCGCCTCCCCCAACC
>NW_007734195.1:26135-49725 GCF_000696425.1 Galeopterus variegatus | reverse complement strand
TCCCTGACAGGCCCAGATATCTTCACCGAGGTGGTGTCCCTTCCACCCGCCTCCCCCAACCTCGCTCTTGGCCTCCACCCATTTCTTCCACATTCTTCCAGGAGGCCACACTGGCTGTTCATGACCCCCGGGTCACCACACTTCCTGTCTCTAGGGTGCTGAGGGCATGCTTTGGGCCGGAGCAGGGCCTGGGAAATGTCAGCTGTGAGTCCCTAAAGGACACTTGACTTCCCAGAGCTCCCACCTCCCTCTCTGGGCTTGGCAAGGTGCCCCCATAGAAGACAGGCACATGGGGCTTAGAGTGCGCCTCAGTGGCTGGCAGGAAAGGAGGGGGCTGCGGCCTCTTCTGTTCTGAACAAGTTTCTCCAGTCTTTGGTGCAGCAGCCTCACAGTTAGCGAGGCCTGGCCTGAGGATATGCTGAGCAGCCAGAATCTGCAGCAGAGTGGCGGGGCTCTCGGTCCGGCCCCCCTTTCTGTTTGTTGAGCACGTTTGCCGGAGCCCCCGCCCTGATGCTGTGAACAGCCTCACGTCTGCTTGCTGTTTCGTAGCTGATAAAGGCATTTCCCATCAGTCCTTCTGCTCAGCCTCCCAATGACAAGGACAGAGATTATCGTCTGACCCCACAGACAATGAAACCAGAGGGGCGGAGAAGCTTGTCCAAGGCCACACAGCTGACAACCAGAGAGGCCGCGTCCTCAGCCTCCCACTTCGGCCTTCACTTTCTACCTCCCGTCTGAAACGCCAGCAGGCCTTGTGACTCAGAGAGCTGGGCTGGTTTCAGTCCGCCCTGCCTAAGCTCTGCTGCCAGCGTGGTGGGGTAGGACACATCACTGGGCCAGCAGGGCTGTTGGAGGGGCTGGGGAGGCTGGCAGCAGGTCTGCTTAAAGAAGCACCCATGACATGGCCCAGCCTGGGTGCAGGCAGCAGATGTGCTCAGGCTCAGGGGCCTCAAAGTTTCTCACAGAAGCTGTAGAAACCTGGGCGGGAGAGCGATGGGCTGACCTTGCTGGGAGCAAGCGTCACAGAGATGGCACTGCATCCAAACGTCCAGCCTTGGAGGGGCAGGATGGAGACTCAAAGTGGACCGCAGCTTCTGAGAGGACAAACTTCAGCTGCCCTCTACACCATCCTAGCGTGGCTCAGGAGCATGTGTGGCCACTGAAGGTGTGATTCCTTGGCTATGTTGAAGCCCATTGTCCCGTGTAAGTGAGGCGGTGGCTCTCGGCTCTGTGGTCAGTCCTGAGCAACACAAAAGCTTGTCCAAAGGAGGGCAGCCACAGAGAAAAAGTTATGCAAAACTGTCCAAGGAACTGGGAAAGTTAAACCTGGAAACGCGTAGAACTGGGGAGATGTGGGCCTCTCCTTCTCCTGTTAGAAGGGAATGAGAGGAGAAGCAGCAGACTCAGTGTGGAAGCCCGAGGGGAAGTCTGCAACCCCTTGGTGGACACCCAAGGCAAGGGCTTTAGTTCAGTGAGAGGAGAATGCCCCAAGGGTGGGCAGCTTGTGGGGGTGAATGAGCTTGTTCAGGAGGGCTGAGCTCCTGGCCCCTGCAGGTGCCAAGCAAGCTGCAGTACAGAGGTGTGCAGCCTGCAGGTGAGAGTGAGAGGTTGGCCCTCAAGGTCTCCTCCAACATGGAGATTCTGGGGCCTTCCCAGGCCCTTGTCCAGCAGCCAGTCATTCTGGGTTTCCCTCTGGCTGCACCTGTGGTCCCCAGGGGAGCTCGCTATCTTGGTTTCCGCTTTGTTCCGTGGTCTCCCTGCTGTTGGGTGCAGTGAGCCACTGCTCTCCCCAGGGGAGGTGCTGGGGTGTGGGGTGCAGGGGGAGGGAGCCTGCTTTATTCATTTGACCACTTCTGAAGGGGGTTGTGTGATCTGCTGGGCCGTCTCCCATACAACGGAAATGGAGAATTCCATACCTCCCCAACACATGTACGCACAGCCCTCGACCCTCTGCCACCAGCTTCTCATCCCCTGCTTCCTTCATTTGCTTCTCAAAGTCCTTTCTGAGGGAGCTGGATTTTTTTTTAGTTGAAGAATAACACACATATATCCAGAAATGTGCACAAAACATGCATGTTCAACTCAGTGATTTAAAACAAAGCAAACACCTAAGCAACCACCACCCGGGTCAGGAAATAGCACACTGCCAGCACCCCAGGAGCCCCCTCTTGGCTCCTGCCAATCACTACCCCACTCCCTCCTCCCCAAAGGTAACCACATCCTGACTTTAACAGTACAGTTTTATGTTGCCTGTTTGGGAAGTTTATATAGATAGTTATGTATGTAATTTTGTCTGTCTTTTTGTGTTCAGCATTGTGTTTATGAGAGTTATCCTTGAGTGTAGCTCTAGTTTGTTTTCATTGCCGTATAGTACTTCATTTTATGAATATACCACAGTTATTTATCCATTCTACTCTTGATGGATGTCCTGTCTTTTTGTGTTCAGCATTGTGTTTATGAGAGTTATCCTTGAGTGTAGCTCTAGTTTGTTTTCATTGCCATATAGTACTTCATTTTATGAATATACCACAGTTATTTATCCATTCTACTCTTGATGGATGTCTGGTTTGTTTTCATGCTGGGGCTCTTACAAATCATGTTTCAGAAAGCATTCAAGTGCATGTCTTTGGTGCGCACCTTTTTGTTAGAATTGTTGGGTCACTGGGTGTGTGTGTTCAACTGTAGTAAATACTGCCAGTTTCTGAGGTTGTAAGAACTGAACATCTTGACGTTCTCTTGACATGTCAGTTGCTGACATAGGGATGGTTGTGGCAGACTCGGGATGACTTCCTTACAGAAGAGGTTTGCCATCTCCCTTCCTCACAGTGCACTGTGAGCTGGAGAAGGCACCAGATGGAGAGTGCCAAGCCACCTGTGGGGACTGGCGGAGGTGGGGGTGGGAGGTGGAGAAGGTGGAGGAAATGGAGCAAGAGCTGGGCTTTGAAACATGGCAGTGGCTTAGCCTGCTACGGAAGCATGGAGAAGGACCCAGACAGAGGGCACAGCTCGTTCAAAGTCCAGAACCCCAGAGGTAATGCAGAATAGATTCAGAAAACTACAAGCAGTTTGGTATGGCTGCGGCAGAAGGTGTGGAGCTGTGGGAAGGGCCAGAGGGGAGGCGAGAGAGAACGGCAGTCCCATGCCGTGACGGCCTTCAGGGCTGCGCTGAGGAGCTTGCACTTTGTCCTGCAGACCAGACGTGCATTTTGGAAAGAGCCCCACTCCCTGCCTCTGGAGGTTGGAAGGGAGGCCCATTAGGAGTCTGATTGTCCAGGGGAGGAAAGATGGATAGGGATGAGGGCATAGTCACAAGACATGAGGGAGGTGGAAGTGGCACGACTTGGTGCCTAATTGGATGCTTAGGAGAAGGATGAATAAATGAAAATGACCAGGTTTCCCACACAAATACTTGGTTCCTACCAAGATGGGAAATAGAGGAGGAGTAGGTTCTAGGGAAGAGATAAATTCAACCAGAGGCTCAAGTGCCATTAAGCTACAAGGGGCCCACTTATAAGGACCTCCATGCACCCAAGCAATTCTACCTACTTGGGAGGCCAAAGTCCAGTTTGGCACAACCTTGGTGACAACTCAGAGATGCTCAAACAGTCCAGGCTAATTCCCCAGGCTCACAACCAGCAGCCCCAGATGGTCCAATCCCTGCAAGGATATCACTAAAAACAAAATATGGGGGTTTCCTCTTTGCTACTGTAGGACTGCTTTGGGAAGCAGAACATCACTTCCTTCAAGGGGCTTTGGGACATAAATTAAGTGTGCATGGCTACAGAACATTCTGGAACATCAGTAGCATGGAGCAAAAAATGCTTGTCCAGGGTTTAGGGAGCCTATTGGCCTACTAAACAGTACCCAGGAGGCTGGGTTTGGTTGAGGCCCACACTGATAAGTGCAGAGGCCAGCTGGGGGATGGACCCTAGGAGCAGGAGGTCCCAGGCCTCTGGTGATGCTCAAATGAAGGATGATCATGGAGTCATCCCGAGGAACGAGGCTTTTCAGAGAAAGGCCAGCTGATGGCTGTGGGGAGCAGGGTCCAGTCCTCAGGGTAGGAGTTATAGTAACAAACCAGCATGCCACAGCCTGGCCTGGTAAGGGAGGTCTCTGTAAAGGCCAGCTGATGGCTGTGGGGAGCAGGGTCCAGTCCTCGGGGTAGGAGTTATAGTAACAAACCAGCATGCCACAGCCTGGCCTGGTAAGGGAGGTCTCTGTCCTGGCAAGGGAGGTCTCTGTCCTGGCAAAGAATGAGAGTGCTGTGAAGAAAACTGAGGCACATTTCCAGGCTTCTCGGGAGGAGATCAAAGATGGGGGAGCTTGCAGTTTTGAGGGAATGCTGGTCCCCAAGCGTCTGGACACACAGGTAACTCCAGCCCCACCAGCCGCCAGGCCTGAGGTTCCCCCAGGCTCCCCGAATTTCCTCTCCTCCTCTGACCCTACTCTCCACCCTGGCTCCTAGGGAGGCTCCATCCAGAACCGCAAGTCCAAGCGCTGCCTGGAGCTGCAGGAGAACAGCGACATGGAGTTCGGCTTCCAGCTGGTGCTGCAGAAGTGCTCGGGCCAGCACTGGAGCATCACCAACGTCCTGAGGAGCCTGGAGTCCTGACCCCGCCCAAGCCACTGCCGGCCCACCCCTTTGCTACTGTGTAGCACCTGCCGAAACGTTGCCTGCTGTCTGTGTGGGGTTGTTTGGAGTCTGGGGGAACCAGGTTCATGAGCCCCCAAAAAGAGCTTTTTATTTCCTATTCAATTTTCATGGAGTTTATAGAAAGATGCTGAATGGTGGATGAGGGTGTAATATCATAAACTATTTTGCAACTGTAAATAGGGGACAAATGGAAAATATTTATAACTGATAATAAAATACAATTGATTAAGAAAAGAATTTTTGCGGTCATTTGGCACTCTCTGGAGATTCATGCCCGGCTTCTGAACTTGGAGTTCTTGTAGCCAAAGATGTGTCCCTGTTTGCCCTTCCTGCGTCACATCCCTGAGAAAGGAGGATTTAAACCCCTGCAGACAGTGGGAGCTTGTTGTGCAAGCTGCCAGCTCTCTTTGTTGGGCCTAGACAGAGAGGAGGGCACTCTGACCTCAGGCCCCAACCCCGGAGGGAAGGTCCCCTGCCTTTGCCACAGCAGGTTCCTCCTCCAGAAGACAGACTCAGTGCCTCCTTCCAGAGAAATCTCCATGGGTCACTGGCCACTAGACATCACCTGCTGGGCTTCAGACTACACTGCTCTCTCCTGGAGTCACCAGGTCACCTCCTTCACCTCCCAAAGCTGTCCCCTGCCCAGTCCCTCAACCAACAGAAAATGCCCTATCCAGTGAATAAGACTGGTTTGGATCCTGCCGTGAATCATGGTGTACTAGATTCCCAGGACTACTGTGACAAAGTACCACACACTGGGTGGCTTAAACAACAGAAAATTACTGTCTCCCAGTCTGGAGGCTAGAAGTCCAAAACCAAGGTGTTGACAGGGTTGGTGGCTTCTGAGGGCTGTAAGGGAGAATCTGTTCCACACCCCTCTCCTAGCTTCTGGTAGCCTCAGGAGTTCCTTGGCTTGTCAATGGCGATCTTCTCCCTGTGTCTTCGTCTTGTCCTTCTTTTCTACGTGTCTTTCTCCTGTGTCCAAATTTCCCAGTTTTGTAAAGGCACTAGTCATATTGGTTTGGTGTCAACCCTAATGACCTCATTTTAACTCGATTACCTCTTTAAAGACTCTGTTTCCAATAAGGTCACATTTTGAGGCACTGGGGGTGAGAATTTTAACCTATCTCTTTGAGGGGGGGCAATCACAGTTCAACCCATAACACATGACTCAGTTAAGGCTCCAGGTCAGCCCCTTGGGACAGCCTCAGGACAGCAGAGGCACTCAGAATGGAACCATCTTTCCTGGAGCCTGTTGCCCAACCCTCAGTCCCCCAGTAGCTTCCAGCTGAATGTGCCTTGCTGCAGCCCAAAGAGCTCTTCCTCTGGTTGGAAGGTCTCCCTAAGCACCTCCTCTAACCCTCTAACTTATAGCAGAGCAATAACCCATGCCAGGCTCTAAGACTGAGGAAGAAAAGGAAATCCTTTCTGGACAGGTTTCAGCCCTAATCCCTACCTCAAGTTCTCCTTCCCAGGGGCCTCCAGCCCAGGCAGTCACCTGTTTGGGATCAGTAATTTATAGTTGAAAATTAATCAACATAGAGAAACCTCCTGCACTAGGGGACCCCAAGGGCAGAGATGCCTGTTGTCTCAACCATCTTTGCATTCTAAGAACCCCACAGAATCCAGCACAGGAGTCACCTGGAGGGGCCCCCAGGGGCTTCCAAGGCCACTATCATAGACTCCCCTGCCTGTTGTCTCAACCATCTTTGCATTCTAAGAACCCCACAGAATCTAGCACAGGAGTCACCTGGAGGGGCCCCCAGGGGCTTCCAAGGCCACTATCATAGACTCCCCTTTAAGTTTGCATTCAACTCCCTAAAGAGCCTCTTGGCCTTCACTACAGACCACCAGTACAGAGAGGACAACCAGACATGCCAGGCTAGTCACACCTAATAGCCACCACCTGGGAGGTCAACACTGGGCGCCAGAGCCCTCAAGAGAAAAGAGGCTCCTGTGGGGAGCTTTGCCATGCTCTCAAAACCAGGGCTCTGATGTCCTCTCAGACATCATACCTCAGTATCCATGAAGGATTGGTTCCAGCACCCCCAAGTACACCAAGATCCAAGTTTGTTCAAGTCCCTGATATAAAATAGTGCAGTATTTGCATATAGCCTATGCACATCCTCCCATATACTTTAAATCATTTCTAGGTTACTTATCATACCTAATACAATGTAAATGCTAGGTAAACAGTTGCTATACTGTATTTTTTTATTTGTATTATTTTTTATTATTGCACTGTTCTTTACCCAAATATTTTCAATCAGTGGTTGGCTGAACCTGCCAATATGGAGGGCCAGCTGAACTCACACTCCTGCTTAACTAAATGACACTCATGCCCATGGTCACTCCAACAGTCACCTTCCTCTAGCTGTAACCTATTCCACACTTCTAAAGTCACTCTCTATTCTACTCTCACTCTATCCACCTCTGTCCTTTCCTCCGAACAGCAATTCCTGTTCCTTATAATCACCCGTGCTCAGTGCTCTACTCTAGTGTTCCCAAAGTCTGGTCCCCAGACTGGCAGACTTAGCCTCACCAGGGAAATGCGGTGCTTGAGCTCCAATCCAGAACCCCAGAGTCAGGAATGACCTGTGGTTTAATAGGCCTCCCAGGTGATTCTGATTCTCCAGTAAAGGTTGGGAACCAGGGCCCAGCCTCAACCTGGATCAGGCCACCTCTGCGCCTCTTCCTGTACTTTCCCAGGCCTCCGTCTTCAACAGCGCCATTCATACTGCTCTACCTATTCACATCGACCTCCACTTCCTGCCTGCGGTCCACAGTGCCCCTCCTGTCCCCCCAACGCACACGCACTCCCAGCTTCACTCCCTGCACTGTACTCCTGGTGCAGGGAAGGACTGAGAGCGTGGACCCAAACCAGACAGCCTGGGCTCAGGTCCTGGCCCTGCCACTCACTAGCTGGATGACCTTGGGCAGCTACTTGCCCTCTTTGTGCCTCTGTTCCCTTCCCTTAAAAAGTGGGGACACTAATAAGATACATTTTATGGGGTTGATGTGAAAATTAAATGAGTAACTTTACGTAAAACACAAAGAACAGGGACAGGTACCTGTAAGTGCTATAAAGTCTTAGCCAGTATTATTTCATCTGTTGACATCCTGACACCCAGTTGCTGCCACTGATACCCACACCTTCATACCGATCTATGCCCACACGTGGCCATGTGTCAGTATCCATATCCCTGCCCCCCGCTGGTGCTGACACCCAATCGTGTCTGTACCTGTTGGAGACACCCGTTCTACCCTCACTGCCACCCACACCCACGCCCTACAAACCCCACACATCTTGCCCTCCTCTCACATGCACCCAGTAGCAACCCACTCCCAGAAATGTCTATAACCTGAAAAGCAAATCCTCCCCCATAAGCTAACCTGGGGTCAGTTAAAACAGGACAGGGCAGCAACTCCCTTTGAATTACCAACTTACCATCTCCCTGAGGCTAGATGCCCTGGAGGGAGAAGAGGCCTTGAGGTGAACCTTGTGGGCCCTGACCACCTGGGAGTGTGGCCAGTACAGGCTCCCTATATCTCACAGGTATAAAAGTAAGAACGTGGGAGGGGGGGGGGAAGGTCAGAGCATAAAGGAGGGAAGAGGGTGTGGAGGACCCAGCCCACGGCCAGTCTCGCCCTGCTCCCACCTCAGCTGGCTGCTGCTGCAAGCTAATTAGCAGATGCTTAAGGGCCCTCTGAACACCCTGGAGTGAAATCATTATTTTTCTTAATGATTTGCACATTAAACAACTTTGTTCCCTGCTTCCACTGCCTTCACTTATACTAGAAAGGGCTCTTTTAGCCTGTGCCCTGGCCTCCTGGACTGCCAGCCCTGCTGCCTGGCCACAAGCCAGCTCTATGACTCAGCCCCCAGCCTTTACCCAGTGCCTGCCCAGAGTCCCATCCACCTTAAGTAATGAGGGAAGAGGATGGGTTCCCCACTCCCCATTGGAAGATGGGCACAACTGTCGGCAGCAACCATAACAGAAGCCATCAGTGCCCTGCCCAGATCCTGGCCAGCCCTGAAGGTCACCTGCCAACAGCCACATTCCTGCAGCATATCCAGCTGCCTGGATCTCTTCCCGAGGCCATTCTGTGGCCATAGGCACCTGATCAGGCCTGAGCATGCACAGACCAGAAGTACCAGAGACTTTCAACCCTAGAAACAGCCCCCAGCCCTTCAGGATGGGCCTCCTTACCCTTTGGGGGAACTATTGTGAGGCCTGACTCCCCAGCCTCTCAAAGGGCCCTCCGTGGGACTGAGTCCCAGTTGCCCCTGAATGCCCTTTGCCTTCCTCCTTCCCTGTCTCATTTCCCCAGTCCCTGTCTGTGCCTGCCCCATCACCTCCCAAATGCTTGTCTCCGGGTCTGTTTCTGGGAGAAGCAGCTCCTGCCCACCCTCATGCACTTGGTCCACCTGCACCCAGACACCAGCAATGCCCAGATCATCTGCATCCCGGACCTCTCCTCCGAGCTCCAGGCCTGATCTCCTGCTGCCGAGGCACCCTGGGCAGGTGTGTGGCCATCCCTCAGACAGTGCCAACCTGAGGTGCGCCCCCCAGGCCCATCCCAGTGACCAGCACCACCTCCACCAGGGGCACGAGCCCCGCTCCATATCATGTCGCTCAGTGCATCATGGCAGTGATGCCTCCTGAAGCTCTGGCATCTTCCCTGGGCCTCTTCGTTGCGCATGTGGACGCAACCTCCTCACCTCATCTAATCTCCACACTGTGATAGTCATGTGAGTCTTTCTGAAATACAAATACCAGCAGATTCATTTCTTGTCTAAAGCCTTCAGTGAGCTCCCTCCTTCTGCGTCTCCAGAGGCTGGGTGTCGGAAGCATCCAGGCCAGGGACTTCAGGACTGGGTGGGCTGTGGGTGTGTGGGGGCCACTTCCTGGGTGTGCAACCCCAGCCCACCCTCCAGGGGTGTCAGTGTCCTGTGTTCTTCTCCTTTTTCTCTTGGGGGTATATTATTTGCCAGGGCTGCCGTCACAAAGTATCACAGACTGGATGGCTTCAACAGCAGAAAGGTATTGTCTCACAGTTCTGGAGGCCAAAAGTCCAGGATCAAGGTGATGGCAGGGTTGGTTCCTTCTGAAGGCTGTGAGGGAAGGATCTGCTCCAGGCCTTCTTGGATTGTAGAAGGTGTTTTCTCCCTGTCTCTTCACATTGTCTTCCCTCTATACACGTCTGTTTCCAAATCTCTTCTTTTAAGGACACCAGCCATACTGGTTTAAGACCCACTAATGACCTCATATTAACTTCATTACTTCTGCAAAGACCCTATCTCCAAATAAGGTCACATTCTGAGGTACTGGGAGTTGGGACTTTAATATATAAATTTTGGAGAGGACACAATTCAACCTACAACAGAGAAGCAGAGAAGGAGCTGTGACGAGCAGACGCCAGGCCCCAGGAGGCTCCTACACTTGTGCCCACCTTGTTCAGGTAAGTCCTGCCTTGTTGGGGGACAGCCCAGTAGTCTTGCCTCCACAGGGGTAACAGTGAGCACTGCACAAGTGACAGGGAACTTCTGCATAAGTACCCGAAGTATTGATCATTGCCCTCCACATCCACATTTGTTTAACTGTCCCAACCACAGTCCCAGCTGTGACCCTGTTTGTACCATGACCATGATCTCTTCTCTCCATAGCTGATTCAAGCTGACCCAAGGGCTGGCTAGGGGTCAATGAGTCAGCACAGAAGGATGAGCTAGGCCACTCGAATTCTGCCTAGGAATTTGTGCTATGATGTGCATAATCAGCCAGTTATTAAAGAAAGCCAGAGCCATGGTCATGCATAGAGACATGCCATGGAGTAGAGTGAGGCCTCAGAGGGCCGAGCAAGCATGAGCCTTGTGCATGCTGAGGTCAGGAAGGGGAACCCCAACTGGGCAGAGAAGAGAAGGAGCCGCTGAGCAGAAGGCAGCAGACATCAGACAGGCCCTCGAGCTGCTTGAGTTTCTTCCTCAACCCAGACCCAACCCATATACATCCTGATAATTTTTCTTTCCGTGATCTGGTTGAGTGACTCCCTGCTCTTTATAACAAACAAGATTGATGGGAGCAGGACATAAAGACTTTAGACACCAGAAGCACTCATGCACAGACCTTCCCCCGTGTGTGAGCACACACAATCTCTTTGATGGCCATGCACACATACAACAGAGCTGCACACATTGCACTGTCTCTGCACACACACATGCACGGACTCACATAGCCACTCACTAAACATGTGTGTGCACACACATACAGTATGTCAGACATACAGTACACAGATGCACATATGCATATGCACAGGTACACGCATGTGCACACACACGCACACACTGACCCCAGAGAGAAAAGGGTTTCCGCTACCAACCCCCCAAATCTGCTTTTATAAGAGTAAGGCTGCCATCATCTAACATTCTGAAGCAGAAGTGCTTGGAAATCAGAGTTCTTTCATTCTCACCACTCTTTCTAATCCCAGGCAAGAGATGCAGGGGGGTTCAGAGGCAAGACAGAGAGACCGACTGTCTGGCCTTCAGATTCTATGTTCGTTTGCTTTTTCATGGTCACAACAGTCTAAAGTCCAGGAAAACAAACAAGACAGAGTCACCCAAAAATCTATCACCTCTCAGCCATGCTCCATCTCTGCCTTCAGCTCCAAACAGGAGGGAGGGGAGCGAGGCAGACACCCCTAGACCACCTCTGGCACCTGACCCCATAGGACCATCCAGTCCTGCTGCCCTGCCTCTGCCTCAGCCAATCTCTTCCACCCACAGACAGGAATTTTATTCTTCCTTGGTGTTTTGGTAACAAGATTGGGCAGAAAGGGCTTGGAGAGGCATTAGCCTGAATAAGCGTGTGTTTTCAAATTATACACAGTGTAGCCACACCATGGAAACCAGGTTGTAGACATTGTCACCACCTAATCTCTGTGTCTCTGCTCAGCCTCCTTGTTGCCATATCCAGGGGAGGGAGGGCCTACCCATGTTCTCTTCAGGGGATAACCTGTGGCCAGAGCCACCTTCGTGGGCATCGGGCATGAGACTCCAAGCTCAGAGGGCCCCAGCTTAGTTTAATGCTCTGCTGTCACCATCTTGAAATTTTTAATACTTTTTTTTTGACCCGTAAGGGGATTGCAACACTTGGCATGGTGTGGTCCGCACCACGCTCAGCCAGTGAGCACACCGGCCATCCCTATATAGGATCCGAACCTGCGGCCTTGGCGCTACCAGCGCCTCACTCTTCTGAGTGAGCCATGGGGCCGGCCCTTTAATACTTTCTGAACAAGGGACCCCATACTTTTATTTGCACTGGGCCCAGCAAATTACATAGTTGATCTTGCCCATGACACAGCATTTTTGTAGAAAGCGCCCAGAATTCAACCCACAACACAAAACCTTCTCCCAGGAGTTGCTGCTCCTGGTGAGAGAGGCAACTGAGCCCAGTGGTCTAGACCCTGTGCCTCTTTTCTGCCCCTTCCCTCCTGGCTCACCCCCAACCCTCCCTCCCCATTTTTCTCTGAAACTCATTCCTAATTCCCGCTGCTGCCACCCTCACAATAGCCCCTAGGGGGCACTCTGTCTGAAGTGTGAACCCAAACCCCGCCCCTGGGTTCCTTGATGGTCCAGGTGAGGCACACCCAGATTTCCCAAAGGAATTGAACTACTAAAGGAGGACTCCAAGGAAATGATCCCCAAGCCAAGGAGACAGCATGAGAGGTATTTCCCCAACAATGTCTGCTCCCCTAAGATGTTCTGCTCACACCTTGAATGGGCCGGGTCCATCTCCAGCACCTGACCATGGAAATGCCCCTGGCATTAACCTGATCCCTTTCCTAACTAGGGGAAAAAAGACCCTCCCATACTCAGTATGTGTCAGGGTCTCAGCTGGAAACAGATGGCACACTGGGTGAAAAGGAGGTTCAGTGAAGAGAGCTTAGCAATGGTGGTTCTTTAGAAGTGTGGAAAGGGTGCACTGAGGCCCCAGACACAGCAAGAGTGGAAGCCCTTCCTACTTCTATCACTAAAGGGGCAGGGGAGGGAGGGTGCTGCAAACCTCAATGGGTCCTTGGCCAAAGGGGGAGGACCCTCACTGTAGAAAAAACAGCCCAGCAATGGGGGTGGCGGGAAGGGTAAGGCTTGGGGAAAAATACATCTCTTTCTCCTCCATCTGTCAAATATTCTACCAAAGCCTACAATTGGCCAAACCCAGCTGCAGGCAGAAAGCAGAGGAGCTGCTGATGCAGTCCCTGGAGGTAAGTACAGGGCTGGCTAGAGAAGAGCAGAGAAGGAGAGTAACCAGAACACACTCCCTCAACCTCATCCTCGTCTGCACGTTCCAGGCCACCTAACCGTTCCTCTCCTGGCCTCCCAGCTCACATACCTCTTGCTGGGAAGCTAACCATACTGTAGACTTTAGAATTTAACTATTCCTTTTATTGACATGAAAGAGACAGGAGAAAGGAGAGAAGTCTCCCCAGTCACAGAATGAGTCCCATGAGGACATGGCCAGCCCTGCCTTCTCTCCTGTCTAATTCTTCTGAGGTCATCGAGACCTAGGCCCCCTCCCCTCCCCAGGAGGTTCAGCCCCTCCTGACCTCTGAGGAGGGTGGTCGTGAATAGCCTCAGCGCTCCCAGCATGCAGAATACCCTGGATGAGCCTGGGGTGAGCCTTGACCTTGTAGTCTGGGAATGGCAAACAGATCCCATCCATTTAAGTGCACTCTGTTGGTCCTGGTGCCTGGAGTGATGTGCTGGAGCAGACTCTGAGGGTCTAGGCTCCCTAGGCTGGAGTATCAGAGCTGATGAGCAGGTGAGGGGTGAAGCATGTACGTGCGTTACACATCTGGCCTCTCCATCCCGCCCTTCCCATCTCACCCTGCTCTGCTGCCTCTGGAAGTCCTACTCAAGCCAGGACTGAGTCGCCCCATGAACCTCTGCCCACTGGGCTGGTACTCTGGAAGCCCTCACTGGCTGGGGTGCTACCACCAAGAGCACCTACTTATCAGTGCCATTCCATGCTCCATGGACACAAACCCCTGGTCACTGCTGTCCCCTGCCCCCCAGACCACACAGACCCTCTGGCTGCATCTGCATCTTTGCTTTAGATGCAGTTTCCTCAGGCTGTCCCCCTTGAGTTCTGGCCCCTCCCCACCCTTGCTAGGAAAGGGGGCTGAAGTCTCAGCACGTCTGCTCACCTGCTGAGCTCACCTACATCATCGTTGGTGTCTGGGGGAAAATCATAGGCCAAGAAAGTCCCCAAAATGATAATAATAACAGACATCTATTAATTAATTCTATGGCCAGGCACTGAGGTAAGTACTTTCCATTTATTTTCTCATTTAATATTCATTATAACCTTATCAAGTAGCACTATTATTACCTTCATTTTACAGCTGAAAAAACTAAGGCACAGAAAGGCCAAATCACCCAATAAGGACATACAAGTAGCAGAGGTTGGATTTGAACCCAAGGAGCCTGCCCTCTTAGCCTCTGCTACACTATTCTTCCTACCTCAGGGCCCTGGGAGCCCCACAGGAAACTTATGCTCTAAGCTTCCATTGATGCCAAAGGGCCCCACCCTGAAGTTCTACCTGGACCAAAGGAGAAATTACAACTAACACCTACAGAAGCACCAAGCCTGGCCCGGTTCTGTACTAGTGCTTTCCCAGCTCACCTAAACCGATGGTGCCCTGCAAGGGAGGCACCAGTACTAGCATCATTTACAGATGAAGAAACTATATAGAGAGGTTAAATGGTTTGCCCAAGCCATGCAGCTAGCAGGTGGTAGTAGCCAGAATTTGAAGTCAAGCCCCCTGCTGCCAATCTGTGATCTTAACCACTATACCATACCACCTCCCAGCACCTGGCTGCCTATGCATTCGCTAGAGAACCCACAGCACAAGGCCTCTGATACCAGCCTCCTCTGGCTCCACGTGCTGCCTGGCTATAAACGCCACCCGTTCCAATTCCCTAGTGAGCCTGACCTTCCAAACGTGACCATGGTGAGAATGTGATTAATGAGCCAATTATTTCTGTGGAAGACATCGTGCAAAATAAATAGCCCATTTCCCTTCAATTTACTGTTTTAATAAATAAATAGCGCTCCATGCTCTGGTTTTGTTTATTGCTGCTCATACCTGAAAGTTTGTGATGAATCTTCATGTTGTTCGTTTCCAAAATTAATCAGATCTGCCTGATGACTTTGAAATATAGAACCGCATTTGTCCTTCGATGTTAACATCAAGACAGCCAGGCGGGGCCCGGAAAAGCAGGCCTGGGGGAAGAGTGAGCAGGGGGCAGGGTGCCCAGAGCTCCGATCCGTGCCATCGAGGCTCTGAGAACTGAGCGCCCACACGCAAGAGCCATGGTCAGGGAGGCTCGGAATGTAGCTTCATAGTTTATGGGTCAAAGGAAAACACCAGGAGCAGCAAGGGCGTGAGAAGGGGCAGAAACTTCTCTTTCCTCTGCTTAAACCTTTGGCCATTTGGCCACGCTGGGTGCATTGAAGAACAGTCTGTCCAAGTCCCACCAAATGGGCCACACTCAAAAAGGCTGGCACCTTCTCTGCAGGGGTTACAGCAATTGCATAGTCATTTATTCAACTGGCTCTTCTGTAGATCCCTGTGTGTGGACACAGAGAAAAAGAGCAGAAGGCCAGGTGTCTGTTGTAAGGTGCTCACCATCTGGAAGGATGTGTACGTGGGATGGCAGATCATCAGGGTACAATATGACCGTAAAAGAAACTGAACCATCGATGTTTACAATGTGCATTTATGTTCTACACACTTTGACATACATCTTACCGACTCTTACAGTAGCTCATGAGTGACATATTAAGTACCCATTTTACAGATGAGGAAAGGAAGAGGTTCAGATGGGATCAATAACTTGCCCAGTGTCTCAGAGCTAGTAAGTAAAGAAAAACAGCTCAGATTCCTATCTAGGTCTTCAGACCCCAAGACCAGTCTTGTTATTTTTCATATAGAGTAGAGATATACTGTGTGTGCGTGCGTGTGCGTGTGCGTGTGCGTGTGTGTGTGTAGTCTGGCCTGGGATAGTCAGAGACTGCCACAGAGAAGAGGTGGTGATTGTAACCCAGGCTTTGTTGGGTGAATGGGAGTTTTCTGAATGGACGAGGCAAGAGAATGACATGTCAGCCAGAAAGAGGAGTTAGGTGTGACGTAGAGTATGTTATGGGAAAGGGGACAAGACAGAAGACATTATCAAGCCTGGTAAATGGCTGGCTGTGAGAGGTGAGACAGAAGGGTGTATAATTAGAGCATCATCACTGCCCTTCGCCTGGGATGTCTTGGATGTGGGGGTCTGTCACTTGCCTATCGTCTTCCCTTGACTCTCCTCTGTAATCCCCAGGAGGCTGGCACATCCAGCAGCAGAGGCGAGAGCACTGGAGCAGGCAGGCTGCCTTGCCTTGATTCTCTGCACCTCCACCACACAAGACCCAGGTGAGCAAGACCTCTCCGATGTGCAAGAGGTAGCAAAGGGAAACCACGAGTGGAGGAGCAGGCCACGTTTCCCACTTACGTGTGCTTTGTAAAACTTCCTCATCGTTCAAGGGGAAAACACACAAATAAAAAAGTGAACCCTTCACAGAGCATCCCCTCAGAGACAAAGCTCAGCTCAGAGCCTTGATCCCTGGTCCCCGGATCTGCCCTCTGGAGAGTGTCTCCTGCTGCAATCTGCATGAAGGAACATGTGGATCTCCTCCCACCCTATATGTGTAGCATTTAAACAGACCACCCCTGCACACCCCAGTCATCATAAGAGCCTCCTCACCTGTCTCTCCCGACTGGCCCCAACCCCCTGCACTCCCGTGTTTCTCAGCACGTGACCCACCCCCCAATCCCTTCCCAACCTGAATCACTGGGGTATTTGTAAAATTCAGGTTTGGGGGCCTCCTGCTGCAGATCTACCCAATCAGAATCACCCAGCTAACACTTATTAGTCCCTTGGGATTCAGCTTAAAAACCACCTCTTCTGAAAGTGCCCCTGGTCTCCAGGGCCAGGCTGCTGTCTCTTCCATACTGCACTGTGAGTGGCATCGGCTTGTCCATGTGCCCACCAGACTGTGAGCTCTGTGAGAGCAGCGACTATGCTTCCTTCCTTAGTATCTCAGTGCCCACTCCAGTGCCAGGAAGAGACCAGGCAAATCACAGGAGGGGAGGGAGGGAATGGTGTGGATGTGCTTGGCTGCTCCTTCCAATGGGTGAGGATTTAGACCCATTCTACCCACCATAGACTCAGCCTCTGAGTTTCAGGATGAACCTGGGCTGCAGCCTGGACTCCCAGACATGGAACCAAGCAGGTATAGGGTGGACTGTCCACTGCAGATTCCTGGTTAACGATGCATTCCCCCTGGGGCTGCAGCCTTACTAGGCCTGTCCCGGACCCCCTGCTGGCCTTGCCAGGCCTCTCCCCTCAGGACTGGACACACGGTCTGGCTACCAGACAATCCTTCCCCAGCAAAGTCCCACATTGACCCATCCTTAAAACTTTGGACTCCCATCCTCTGTAAATAAAAGACCAAAATCAGCTTTGCCTCATGTGAGCCTGTGTGCAAGGGCAGGCACAAAGTATGATTGTGAGTGCAGGTGGTACACTTGCTTGTGCAGGTGTGTGTGCATAAGGGTGCCAGTTATGCCTCTAAGTGGAGTTTGGGAATATGCTGTGGAATGAGTTTGTACCTCTGTGAATATATATGTTCATGTACATGTACGCATAACCATGTTTTGTGTATGTGTATATGCAGGCTAATTTTTTTGACATTAGTGTGACTGGGCCTGTTTTTATTCCCTTTTATATTTATTTTATCCCCATCAAACAGTTCTTTGTAGGGTCTCCACAGATCTCTTGGAATCATTTATTTACCTGCACTATCTCTCCCTCTAAGCTATGACATCCTTGAGGGTAGGGACATTACTTGATTTGTCTTTTTATCCCTAGCTCCTAGCACAGTGCCTGGCAGGCATGCGTGTGTTCATTCATTCACTCATTCTATATATATATGTATCAATCTTCTGCTATGTGCTGTATACTGCGGATACAACAGCAAATAAAAAGAGACAGATTGCTACCTTCATGGAGCTTACAGACAAGGGAAAAGACAAATATTAATCAAATGATTAAATGAATAGTGTAAGATTGCAACTGTAGTAAGTACTAAGGAGACACACAGAATTTTGACAGAGTATAAAAGACAGATTAAACTAGTCAAGGAAATGAGAGACAGATTCCCAGGAAGTGATATTTGAGCTGGTGTGCACTGGAGAAAGATTAACTGGAGGATAGAGAAATGTCCTTCCGTTCTGGAGAAATAGCACGTGGAGAGGCAGGTGAAAGGGCTTGTAGGAAAGCTCATGCAGGGGGAGCTGGAAGGTGCTAGCTGGAAGATGACGGTAAAGGTAAGTGGTACCCCACCATGCAGGGCCTTCATAAGCTTTGTTAAAGATGGAGTCCTTATCCTCAGAGTGAGGGAAGCCACTGAAAAGTTTCAAGCAAGCAGATGACATGCTCAGAGCTGTCTTTGGCTGCTAAGTAGAGTTGATCAGAGGAAGGCAAACCTATCCATGGGTAGATCAGGTGGGAGGTGGGAATGATGGTAGCATAAACCCAGCATCATGGCAATGTAAATGTAGAGAATAAATTCCAGAGTCATTTAGGAAGTAAAGTAGGCAGATCATGGCAGTAGCTTAAATATGGAACATGAGGAAGACAGTAGAGCTCAGGACGGAAAGGGGCACCATTCACTGGGATGGAGAACACTTCAAGAGGACCAGTTTGGGAGGCAAGATCCTGAACTCGGTCTTAAACCCATTGAGTCTGAGGGCCCTTTGACATATCCAGATGAGATGTCGGAAGACTCTGACAGTAGGATATGTGGGTCTGGAGTGTGCATATGGCAGGGGATTAATAATTGAGTCCTAAATTGTTCTCAGCTTCTCTCGCCCTTCTACCATTTCTTTTCATCATGAGCTAATGAAGGTCCTTAGAAAATTTAGAAATAGACATGACTCACCTTGGATAGCAGCTTTGGAAATGAGAAGGCTCTTTAAACCCAAGTCATTACCAGCTGCCAGGTGTATGGAGTTTTACAGCTCACAAGGGGCTGTAACTCATTTGAGCCTCACAATAACCTGAGGCTACATGGCTTGTCCTGAGAAATCATGTATTGGATCAAGTGTAAACTACTTTCTTATTATCATCTGCCTTCTGGAAGAATTGATACTGCAAAAAGCCTCCCTTATGAGACACATGAATTTTAACCACTTTACATATATCCTTGAGCATAAATTGGAAAGCAAGGAAGGGGCTACACAGGCACAAAAGACATAGTCCCTGTCCTTGAAGAGATCATAGTCTAGAGAACAAGAGTCCAGGTTGATTGTAATATAAGAAGCAATGTGGTGGATGCTGTATGAGTCCCTTTTAAATAATACTTCTCTGATTATAAAAGGTGTAAATGTCTAGTGTAGACAAGTGCATAGCAAAGCATAAAAAGGAAAAGAGAAAGTATCCGTGATTCACCCAGAGGTAACCATGTTACTATTTAATTTGGGCATGTGCTTGTAGTGGACTTTTCAGTTACTTAAGTCAATAAATTGCCTTCAATGCTTAAGCTGGTTTTAGCTGGAGATTCTGTTTTGCAATCAAAAGAATCTTGTCTGATGAGGTTATTTTGAGAATCAAATCAATTAAATTACACAGAGTGCTTACACACTACCTGGAAACAGTAAGCACTCAATAAACATTTGCTGCTCTTCTTCTTCCAGCTGTTGGACTGGTGGAGCCAGCCACATGGAAGGCTGTTCACACAACATAGTAAAGAGGTTCCTGGGAGAGAACTGATCTGAAGGGAACAGGAATCCAAGCACAGAAGACTGATTCAGTAAGAAAACCTTACCTGGCAGGACAAGAGGCAATTCTGAGGACAGCCTGGTGCTTGCTAGTCAGAATGGAGTCTCAGTTCGGCTCCATCAAAAGTCCAGGCTGCATGCTCTGCAGAGGGGTGGGGTGAGATGGAACAGAGGAGCCAGTAAGTAAAGCCGGAGGATTCTGACACCACCATTGAAGACGTGGAGGCACAAAGGGCTCTTCTTAGATTGACTGCTAGTAGAGCTCAGCGCAGGAAGCATGAGAATCGGGATGGTTTCTCTCATTTTGTAAAAGAGCCCCAGGGACCTTTGTGCTATGGGGTGAATGTTTGTCCCCTGCAAAGCTCATGCTGGAACTTAATTTTCAGTACTGTATTTTCAAAGGTGAGACCTTTAAGAGGTGATTGGATTGTGAGGACTATGCTCTCATGTGTGGATTAATCCATTCATGGAGTAATGAGCTAATGGTTTAATAGGTTATCACGAGAGTGGATGAGTGGCTTTATAAAGAGAGAAAGTGAGCACTTAAAAACACTCTTGCTGTTCTTTCCATGTGACACCCTGGTCACCACGGGACTCTAGTGTCCCCACCGAGAAGAAAGCCCCCCAGATGTGCCCCCTGGACCTTGGACTTCCTAACCTCCAAAACTGTAAGAAATAAATTTTGTTTCCTTATGAATTACCCAGTTTCAGGTATTCTGTCATAAGCAACAGAAAATGGACTAATAAACTTTGTCACTTTGAGGAAACCCAAACTGAAAGGTCAATTAGGGCTAGTTTGTTCTGAGGGGCCCAATATCCCAAAATAAAGAAGCTTAGTCTCTTTAAGGCATTGTTTCTAAGCATTTAATACAAACAGGCCCTGGGGGAAAAGAAAAAAAAATAGAGGTTCTGCCTCAAGGGTTAATCTCCTAAAGAAAAAACTCTTTACTTATTTATTTTTAAACTATCAAAGTATACCAATAGCATCTGTGGTTTCCTTCTATGAAGCTAATGGATCTTCATAAAATTTTAACCATGACTGAGCTCATATGCCCCATCTGTTACCCAGCTGAGTTAACCAGTGTTTCTATGACATACTGTGAATTGCCATCTTAGGAAGAACTAAATATGTTTGAGCTGACACTTGTATAATTTTTCATCTCTCATGTTGGTCTGCATGGGAGCAAATGCTGTATTGAAACCCACTCAAGTGTTAGAAGCCTTTGTTGGAGATGCACTTACTGACCCTTCTTTCCCATTGGAGATATCCCCTGCCTAGCTCATCCCTAAGTCCTGGGCCCAGCACCTCTTTGGGGTGGAGGTTGGGGGTGGGGAGAACAGATGTGGGCTCTAGCTTATCTAAATCACCTTCCACCTCTTTTCCTCAGTTCTCTCCTGACTATCAGTAAGAGAATTCAGGTCTCAGTTCTTGTTGACTTTCTCAGAATTTCTTGTTGCCCTGATTTAAAGCAATCCTCCCTCTATAAAAGGCCAAAGCGTCATCCTTTAATTCCTCACATAAACCCCCGCTTTCAGCTCTGGGTATGAAAAGTTACATCTCAGACACTTGACAGCTCTGAGTATAACTACATTCTCTTGAGTTTCAGAGGAATAATAGTGTGGGTACCAGTTAAAAGCATGGATAAAAGAAATTATAAGACAACAGTTCATACAACTAGATAGCGACACTTTTGAAACCTAGAGAAAGTGGACAATTTTCTAGCAAAATACAAATTGCCTAAATTGACCCAAGAAGAAATCAAAATCCTGAGTGACCATGGGAAGAAACTGAAAGAGGTTTGAAGAACTTTCATTAAAAAGAGCTAAGACCAGATGGTTTAACACCTGAGTTCTATCTAACCTTAGAATAACAGATATTTCTAATGTTAAAAATATTCCAAAGCACATAAAAAGTGGGGAAAGTAACCAATTCATCTTATGAAATTTATATAACATTAATACTAAAAATTAGTAAAGACAGTACAAAAAGATAACACTAGAGACCAGTCTTAAATATGAATATAAATACTGAAATTGTCAATAAAATATTAATGAATAGAAACCAATACACCAAAAAAATTCACTATGACAAAGAAGGCATTATTTGAGGAATGGAAGATTGGTTCAATATAATAAAATCTATCAAAGTTACCCACTGTACTAGAATATTAAAAGATAACCATATGATCATATAAGTAGATGCTGAAAAATCATTTAATAAAATTTGGGACATATTTCCAGCAAAGGCTTTAAGAAAGAAAAAGAAGAGAAAGAGAAGGAGAAACAAAAGGAGGAAGAGACTACATAAATAGAAACATCTGTTTACCAAAAACCACCAGCAAACATCATTCTCAACTGGGAAATATGAAAGACATTTAAATTAATCTATAAAGCTACAGTAATCAAATTATTGTGAAACACACACACACACACACACAACAGACTGCCAGTGGAGCAGAACAGACAAATAGACCAGTGGAACAGAAGAGATAATCCAGAAATAGATCCTACCAAATATATGAGAATTTAAATATATGACAAAGACGGTTTTTCTATTTAGTGAGGAACAGACGTTATACTTAATAAGTGGTACTGGCCCAACTAGTTATTCATCTGAAAAATAAATAAATTGAACTCTTATGCTCTCTATAAAAATAAATTTCAAAATGGAATAAAGGGTTTTTTTTAATGGAAAAAAAAAAAAGCCAAAGTACAGAGTCCTTAGAAACTACATATTCGATTTAGGTGTTGGGGAGAGCTTCTTAAGAAACTATAAAATAAAACACATTTTTTTTCTTTTTTTTTAAGCACCCCCTGCTCAGATCTGAAATACAAAATTTTAAACTTCTGTATGGTAAAAAGTACTATAATCAAAACCCATAGACAAAAGCAATAGATTTGGAAAAAAAAAAAATTTTTAATACAGATAGAATTTGGGAAAAAAAAATATTTTTAATACAGATAGCAGGTAAAAGAATAATATCTATAAGATACATTCTTTTTTAAACTTATTTTTTTATTGGAACATAGTTGATTGTACATATCTGTGGGGGATTTGGAAAAAAAAAAAATTTTTAATACAGATAGCAGGTAAAAGAATAATATCTATAAAATACATTCTTTTTTAAACTTATTTTTTTATTGGAACATAGTTGATTGTACATATCTGTGGGGTACAGCATTGAATATCAATACCTGTGTGAAATATGTGATGCTCAGCTCAGGATAATTAGTATATTTTTCATTATAAAATATAATAGATTTTCATGGTCCTTTACTAATTCCTCCCTTTTTCAGATGAACTTAGAGAAAATTACATTAAGTGAAATAAACCAGGCACAGAAAGAGAAATACTGCATGTCCTCACTTATAAGTGGAAGCTAAAAAATAAATAAGTAAACAAATTTTAAAAAGATACAATAACCACAATAATACGTTGAACTTTCAAAAGAAGAGAACAGAACTGAGGTTGCTGGGAAAGAGGGAGGGAGAGTGGGGAAAGGAAGGAATATAAACTGCATTGTTAAGAAGAAAGGCAACTCAAAATAAAACGGGCATGGAAATAAATAGGCAAAAAATAGAAAGGAATCTAAATGCCAGCAAGCATATAAAAAGTTCTTCATGGTCAAGGAATTGCAAATTGTAACACCAAGGTCGAGGGTTCAGATCCCTGTACCAGCCAGCCACCAAAAATAAAAACAAAAAGATATTTAAGTCAAAACAAACTATAAGATATCACTTTATATTCATCAGACTAACAAAATTAAAAAGAGTATAATTGTCAAGCTAGGGCTGTGTCTGGAGCTCACAGACCCTCAAGCTCGTTGTCTAGACTGTGTCACAAACCCTTCACACACAGGTCTAGGAGCTAGGTAACTGGCCAAAAGGTCCTTGGAGCCATAGGTTTGAGAGCATGGCCACACGGGGCAGATACCCAAGGCAGTAAAACGCCAGCCAGGTGGTGACACCATGCATGCTCACTAACTCCACCCACACAAAACTTGCTTACAAAGAATGTGCTGCACCACCCCCAACTAGACCTAAGGTGAGGGGGCCTGA
>NW_007734195.1:24361-25929 GCF_000696425.1 Galeopterus variegatus | reverse complement strand
AAAGAATGTGCTGCACCACCCCCAACTAGACCTAAGGTGAGGGGGCCTGATTAAATTATTCCATTTTCCCAACAATAATACCTATTGCTCGTGCAGACGTGGGGAAAAGGTACACATTGCTGGTGGAAATGTGAAGTGTCACAGCCTTTTTGGAAATCAATTTGGCAATATCTATTACAAGTAAAACTACCCAAAACTTTGAATTTGGAAATCTATCTCCTAGAGAAAAAATTCTGGTCTATTGGGACATATATAAGAATATTTATTGCTGCATTGTTTGTAGTGGCAAAAGAAAACAAACAAAAGAAAACAAAATGAATGCCCAACATGGAGAAATGGAGGGAGAACGTGTGATCTACCCCTACCAGGAAACATTATACAGCCTCTAAAATAAGCAATCCAATTGATCTGGGGGTTTCCATGAGGTCAATTGGAGGGTTTCTGTGAGATACTGTGAGCAAAAAAAGCAAGATGTGTGTATCATACAATCCCTTTCTGGTCAAGCAAACTATCTATGTGGACAGAGATGCAGAAGGATATATCCCAGGTTGTTAATCAAGGTTGCAGGGGAGATGGGCAGGGTAAAATGGGTAGTGAGAAGAGCAAGAAAGAGGTAAACAAAGAGAAAAAGAAGAGAGAGAGCGTGGGCTCTGGATTCGGGCAGTGTCTACGACTCTCTGAGTAGTTTTCTTCACCTGTAAGATGGAGATGACAATGGGACCTTTGCAGGAGAGTTGTACCTTGCCCCCAATAAATTATACTTGCTATTGTCATCGCTGGATCATTATTGTGTTTATTCCAGTCAAAGGGGCACCTGACTGTGCCATGCCCAACCATGGTGGGTCCCAGCCAGCATGGTGGGTTCCAGGCCCAAGGGGCCCAGCCCACTCTCCTTTCTCTCCTGGTGCCCCTCCTGGACAGCCCAGCTGCAGAGGGATGCATGCACAGTCTTCCCTTTTCACATGCCCCAAACACCTGCCCACAGGCCCTGCCCCTTGAAGGATGTTATTGCCTCTGAAGTCAACAGAAGGTAAGGGGCAGGAATAAAGCTGGGACAGTGACCAAGTTTCCAGAATCTTACAATTTTCACCCAGTAGTAGCCCCAGTCTCCAGTTCTGGACACGTTTTCCCAGAGGGTGCCTGGAAGTTCTGTAGCTAGCCCCCATGCTCCTAGGCAAACCTCCTCCCTCCGCAGCCTTCCCTAGGTCTGGCTGACCTCTCCTCTCTGCATGTCCTGGAACATACGCAGATGCCGTTGCCTCGACCTGGGTGCTGCACAGGACAGGCAGGCGGCAGATGAGCCTCGTGGTTGCCCCTCTGTGTCCTGAGCCAGTGCTTCCTTCATAGCAGGCCCTGGCTGGGGCTTTGTTTTCAGAGAAGCCAACCTGTCGCTCCAGCCACAGCAGATTGGATCGCATGGGGCGCATGCAGAGGCTACATGCAGGCAGGGCCCTTTCCTTGTTGGGTTTCCTCTTGACCACATCAGGAAGTCCTACCAGGTGTAACCAATACAGAAAACAGTCTTAATTCAGGTTTGTTTTTCTACAACCACCGCCTTCCACCATGCC
>NW_007734195.1:22212-23804 GCF_000696425.1 Galeopterus variegatus | reverse complement strand
AATACAGAAAACAGTCTTAATTCAGGTTTGTTTTTCTACAACCACCGCCTTCCACCATGCCTAATTGAATCTCCCTTTCCAATCTCTTAATGGCATCTTGGGTAGAAACTAAAGCCATCTGGTCACTGGATTATTAAAAAAAAAAAAGATCCAGTCTAGTTTAAAGCATTGATCTCGTATCCAGTTTAGCTCCCTTTCCCTCCCTAGCTCACACATGACTCCTGGCCCAGGGCACCTGCAGCAGGAAGGGGCCTGTCCTTTCCCTCCCTCCCCCTCCTTTCCCAGTGAGTTGGGGCTGGGAGGGGCAATGGGGGAAAGGGGCAAATGTCTCCTGCCCGACTTGTGCTGCTCTACACCCTCCTAGAGAGTCAACACCCTCTGAGAGGCATGCAGGTGACCTATTTCAATCCCCTTCCTCTCCTCCCTGCAGTGACACACCTCACAATCACCTGGACGAAGTGTTGGGAAGATAGCTCAGGCCAAGCTGCCCTTCCAGAGTCCTCCTGGCCCATGGGACCATCTGTTTCTTTGCCACACCAAACACAGGGATTAAGGGCTGCTCCTCTTCTGTTCCCTCTCTGCCTGCTGTCTCCCTCCAGTCCCCTCTCCCCTTTCCGGCAAACACAGGCAAGTCTGATGCCCTAGTGCCCTAGCAGGATTCCACCCAAGGGTGAGACAGTAGTTGCTCCTTTATTTTCTTAGAGTCCCATTTACATGGCCCGGGGTAGGGTATAGAACATCCCTTCTCTCCTCCCCCAAAGGAAAGAGAAAAGTCACAGCACTCTGCCTCTATGTTAACAATTCAAGATACAAAGACCTCTTACCTCTTAGCTTTTGCCAACTGGTAGTGTTGAGGTAGTGTCCTGCAGGGATGGACCAATCTGTCCCATTTAGAAACATGGGGATATACAGCGTCTATTGACTTTGACTTTGGTTCTTTACTTCCAATTCCGAAAAAACAAAGTCCCACTCAACATCTTATTACAGAAAACTAGATCCTCAGCCCTAATGACATTGAACTACAGGTTCTCTAGGAATCTGGTTCTGTCCAGTCTTGGAAACCTCGGGACCAGAGGGAACATGTGTCAGCTGAGGAGACATCTCAAGCTACTCCTCATTCCCCAGTACACCTGTAATAACCCCTCACTGCAGCTTGTCTATGCAGGTCTCCTCTTGCGACCTCATGAAGCCTGACTTATCCAGAATCCCCCTCCCTGCACGTGCCTGCATCACACAGATATCCCAAATCACTGAGAGACTGGCCTGGGTTTCAGGAACCATCCAGTGTCTCCATTATTGGCTGTGGTTTGGGGAATCTGGGAGGCAGCTATGTTCGATACAAGATGTGACCCTCTAGTTCTGAACTCTGCCTACCCCCTCAGCACACAAGCTGCCTCAGGCACCCACCTGCCATCCCCAAAGCAGAAGGCAACACATGCAATGATGTCACCAGCAGGTATGTACTCGGCTCTGCATGGGGAAGGTCCTGCCAGACTAAGAGCTCTCATCTGCCATTGTGGCCAGGCTGATGGTGCAGCTTCAGAACATAGCTATACTAAACCAAGAGATGGCTATTCAGCTGCAATACACAC
>NW_007734195.1:0-21742 GCF_000696425.1 Galeopterus variegatus | reverse complement strand
CAGGCGGGACCTGCCAGTATGTACTCGGCTCTGCATGGGGAAGGTCCTGCCAGACTAAGAGCTCTCATCTGCCATTGTGGCCAGGCTGAGGGTGCAGCTTCAGAACATAGCTATACTAAACCAAGAGATGGCTATTCAGCTGCAATACACACACCCAGTTTGGGAGCCCAAATGACACTACCCTGGTCTCGTTGGCAGGAATTATGCCTCTTGACTCAGGCACGATCTGAAGAATAAGTAAAATTGTCAACACAGGGAGATGTGTTTGAAAATATGATGTGGGCTATGGGTAAAGCCTATGGATTCTGCATTCGCCTCAGAAATATTCTACTTTCAGGGCAGTTTCTTCACTAACCAGCTGTCTCTTGAGTGGATCATATGTCTTCATAGTAATGTCTATTCTGCTCCACTGGCAGCAGTTCCCAGCTGCTGGGTCCATTGATTTCCCACCTAAAGGCCAGCCCTTCTCCAGGTTCCCAATCAATGCCCCCACCTCAGCCCCTAATCACCAAGGACTCCACACAGAGCTTTCTCTGATACCCCCAGGACACACTGCCCCTGACCACCGCCAGACTGTAGCTTCGTCTTGGAGCCATGGTTCCCAGCTCCTTCCAGCAAGCTCCTCAGCTGGAGACCCTCTTCAGCCCCACTACCTGTGCCCATTTTGGTTCCTGATGTAACGTCCTCAGTCTTTTGAGTGCTGAGGCCTCATCTTACCTTGCTGGCAATACTATGCCCTGCAACCTGCCCCCTAACTGCCACGTGGCCTTCTGTGCACCACCTGCCACATTTCCATCACTGTGCTATGCTAGGATTCATTCATTATTCAGGCACCTATTCACTTAAGAAATATTTGTAGAGCACCTAATAAAGCCACACACTCTCCTGTGCCCTAGGGATACAGTGATAAACAAGATGATGTATTCCTGCTCTCGGGGGTGCAGGGCCAGGGCAGCCACACAAGGCCCAGCACGTAACAAGCATGGTGTTCTCAGCTTTCTCACGTGTAGAATGGGGTAGTGGCACAAAGGCTTGTCATGTGATCACCTTCAGCTGCAGTTGAGGGAAATGGCTGCCACTGGGAGTCCATGTGAAGTTGAGTCCATGTGACCTGTGCCCACAGCGACCTGTATGTCCCTGCCATGAAAGTGAGCACACTATATGACTACTGTTGTTTAGTATTTGGTCTGCCCCACCAGGCCCACAGTTTCAGCAGGGCCAAGATGGTGTCTGTATCACCCAGTCTGTCTAGTCCATAGATGTGGGTTATTCTGCCTCATTTTGTTATGTTTTCTCCCCTGAGCAGATGCTCCTGTTTCACCCACTTCCAGCCACAGGTAGATATGGGTGCTTGTACCCTGGTCTGGGTCCAGCACCTCAGGCCCCCCGATTCTAGGAGATCTTTGCATGTGTGACTAGACCTCACAGCTCAGCTGTGCCGGCCACAGCCCCTGGGCTCTGTGCACACAGGCGCTTCTAATGCTGGGCTCCTCCATTCAGCCTCTGCCACCCTCCTCCATGGCCCCTCCACACACTGCACAGCACCACGTCTCGGCCTGCAGCAAGAAGAGAAGTGAACTGAGTGTGGGACCAGCAGAGAGATGCTCCCAAATCCTTCCTAGGGGCACAAAGGCGGGCAACAGGCCTGGGGGTCCTGAGTGTGGCAGCTATAGTTACAGGAACTCACACCACTGTGGTACCAGGTGAAAGAGCTGGCCCAGAAGCAGATGAGACTGGCCAGTGCCCAAGGTGGAAAGTCACCAAGTGGCCCAATGTTGCTTAGCCCGTCACAGACTTGTCACCCCACTTCTGCAGGATGACGGAACCACAAAGGATTACTCAAAGCCCATCTCTTCTGAGCAGTGAGAGACCCCGAAGTGGTTAATCTCTCCCAGAACCCTCAAGTAGCAGGTATCCCTTCCTTGGGAAATTAACTCCAAATTGGGGTTCTCTTCCTGCATTTATTTTCCAGGCCAGGAAGTTACAGGAAGAGAACATAGGTGGGGGTATAGTATAACAATATAGGCTGGTAACTTTCAGTGAAACAAGCCAGATGACATTCCAGTAAGGCAATTAAGTGATCCATTAACAAAAGCTTGATCTTAGCAAACATTCCTTCTTACACCAATTTCCCAGTATCTTTACATATCAACAGTAACTAGTCTGTCCTTGAGCCAGCAACCTTGCTGTGTTAGAATTCTTTATCTTACACCAGAGACTTTATAGCCTGAGGAAAATTTCCTGTCCTTTGCAAGGTCAATATTTGAAACTGCAAGGCTTTGGAAAACCAGGCCCTGTGAAGTACATTTGCTTTATGAATCCTCTACAGCCCGAGATTTGCGATAATCTCATTCAGATTTAAAGGCACCTGGGATGGGGCTTTCTTTACCACACCTTGGAGTGTGCCAGAGACACAGCAAAGCCAAAGGCCCCTAAGGAGTCATACAAGGTCTAGGAGAAAGATTATGTTGGAGCTGATACCAGTGATTGACTGTACAAGGGACTTTGGTGAAGGCATTTGATAAGCAAGATGCTTAATAACACCAGGCACTTAACTTCCACTTTACATATATTAGCTCACTGAAGTCTGCACAACCCTATCATGTCNCAAAGGATTACTCAAAGCCCATCTCTTCTGAGCAGTGAGAGACCCCGAAGTGGTTAATCTCTCCCAGAACCCTCAAGTAGCAGGTATCCCTTCCTTGGGAAATTAACTCCAAATTGGGGTTCTCTTCCTGCATTTATTTTCCAGGCCAGGAAGTTACAGGAAGAGAACATAGGTGGGGGTATAGTTTAACAATATAGGCTGGTAACTTTCAGTGAAACAAGCCAGATGACATTCCAGTAAGGCAATTAAGTGATCCATTAACAAAAGCTTGATCTTAGCAAACATTCCTTCTTACACCAATTTCCCAGTATCTTTACATATCAACAGTAACTAGTCTGTCCTTGAGCCAGCAACCTTGCTGTGTTAGAATTCTTTCCCAATTTCCCAGTATCTACATATCAACAGTAACTAGTCTGTCCTTGAGCCAGCAACCTTGCTGTGTTAGAATTCTTTATCTTACACCAGAGACTTTATAGCCTGAGGAAAATTTCCTGTCCTTTGCAAGGTCAATATTTGAAACTGCAAGGCTTTGGAAAACCAGGCCCTGTGAAGTACATTTGCTTTATGAATCCTCTACAGCCCGAGATTTGCGATAATCTCATTCAGATTTAAAGGCACCTGGGATGGGGCTTTCTTTACCACACCTTGGAGTGTGCCAGAGACACAGCAAAGCCAAAGGCCCCTAAGGAGTCATACAAGGTCTAGGAGAAAGATTATGTTGGAGCTGATACCAGTGATTGACTGTACAAGGGACTTTGGTGAAGGCATTTGATAAGCAAGATGCTTAATAACACCAGGCACTTAACTTCCACTTTACATATATTAGCTCACTGAAGTCTGCACAACCCTATCATGTCAGTGTTCTTATTATGCGCATTTTATTAATGAGAAAACTGAGGCACACCTGATGAATGAAAGGAACTTTCTCTCATCAGAATGACTATCATTTGCAGTGAGGAAGGCAGTTAGAAAAAAGAAATATGAGAATTTGGCTATGAAACTAAGGAGGACGTGGTGTCCAGGTCCTAGCAGGATGTCGGGTGAGGAAGTACAGGAAGAGGTGGGAATAAGGTATGACTTTTTCTGAAACGCTTCGGCTTTCAGTTGCAGTGTACTCTCTACATCTCCTTTCAGAAAGACTCCACAGCCAGTCTCAGCAGCATCCTCAACCTCGGGTCCACATTTAGAATCACCTGGGGAGATTTTTTAAATTATCATGCCCAGACCAATCGAATCAGCAGCTCTGGGCATGGGATGCAGGAATCATCATTATTTAAAGCCCCCACTGAGTTAAGGCAAGACTCAGTACTCTTCATGGAAAGCTTTATGGCTCAAAGTGAAGGAGAACGTGGCAGTTGAAATCCTTATCAGCAAAATGTGAGTAGCTAAATCACACATCCCCTCCTATGGGGCAGGAGCCAGCTGGGAAAGAGAGGCACAGCGTGAGAATGAGAAGAACGTGAGACTGTCTATGGGGTCATGGAACACCTGGCCCTAGTCCCATCGAGCCTGGAATTAAAGCATGGCTTAAAAACCTCAAAGGCAATATTTGCAGATATGATGCTGAAGGTGTATGATCCACAGAAAGGTGAAGCAATTTCAAAGCCCTCATATGTTGCTACAACATAAATGCCTCTGTGTGTAGAACAGAATCACTGTAAACAGAGCGCGGCCACTGGAACAGTTAGCTCACTTATGCCTATTGTTGGACAGCGAATGTTCTCCTCATGGCCAAGTCCAGTATGACAACCCTGTAGCCACATCACACATGTCTCAAGTCTGATGTTAAAGCAGAAAGTAAAAACAGTCTGAAGCAGAAATTTCTTGGATTAAAATCTTTCTTGTCACTAGCTCTGAGTCTAACTAGCCCCTTTGGGACTTTCCTTATCTGTAAAAGGAGATCGTGAATTCATTTAACAAATATCTATTGAGCATCTGCCGTGTGCCAGGCATTGTTTAAGACGCAGGGGACAGAGCATGGAACTACACAAATAAAAACACCTGTTTTCATGGAGTTAGATGTTGTTTAGAGGAAACAGACAATAAACTAACAAATAAGTAAAATATACAGCAAGCTAGAAATGATGTAAAGTGGGGAGAGAGAATAAGGGTGTTGGAGTGAGGAATGCAGTTTTATAGGATGGTCGAGGAATACCTCCCTGAGAAGATGACATCTGATCAACAACCTAAAGGACAAAAGGGAGCAAGTCAGACCGTGTTCCAGGTACAGGGAACAGCAGATGCAAAGGCCCTGAGGTGACAACGTACCTGCGGCACCGTGCTTGGGAATAAAGTCACCTGTCTTCTAGGGTTCATGGAAAAAGTTCATGGAAAGATTTGTACTGTCTTTTAATTCTATTTTTCCATAAACTTTTGAAGTACCCTCATATATACATATGCATATGGGTACACACACATACCCGTACATATGTATATCTACATACGTATGAATGTGTGTGTATTTCTATGTGTATACATATGTATATGTGTGTGTGTATATACACACACAGGCACATACACACAAATTTGGGAAGAAGTAACTTGGGACTCTTCCAACAGAGCTGAATAACTTGGGAATCATCTCTCCTGAAAGGAAGGATTGTCATCTCTTTTGGGTGGCAAAAAGGGAGCCATTTATAGCTCTGTTGGTGGCCTTTATAAACTAATCTGGGCCCAGACAAAAGCAAATACTCCACACATTAATGGCACGGGCCACTATTTGGCAAAGATTAGGGTCAAAACTTCCTACCAAGAAAAATGTCCTTTCCTCTAATGCATTTGTGCTGTGTTGTCTCCACATAAAGGTACCGCCCCCTTGGTGAGGTGTGCTTGCTTCTCAGATGAGCCCATGAGGAGATCACTACAGCCCTCTGTGCTGGCGAGCTGGGAGGGGATTCCGAAACCATCCCGTAGGCACCCTGAACAGCTCCCTGTCCTGTCTTCAGTGATATCAGAATCTCAACACCATTATCAGCCTAAAGGAAGCCTAAAGCTCTCTAGTGTACACAAACTAAAGCTTTGAGGAGTGAAACCTCATTTTCTTGAAGGTGAACCAACCAGGAGGCAACACCTAACGGATGTGAAAGGCACCAAAAGGAACAAAGAAAGAGGTCTGGAGTTTTGCAGGCTGCTCTCTAAGATCCTTTCCCTGTTTGCACAAGAAAATGATCAAGGTGAGTTACAAGCTCTGCTCCTCCCACAGTAGTTTAGATAAATCCTCTGGTACCTCCATCATGATCCAGTCTGGCAAAGACTGGTGAGGCAGGGGGAACCAAGAGAGGAGACATAACTGCTTCCTGTGTGGAAATTTGGGAGACAAGAGAGCTGGAAGGGCATTGACCCCCCAATCTGTTCAAATTGGTGAGCTAAGCTCCAGTTACAAATGATCCCAGATCTCAGTGCTTGATACAGCCTGACAGGGGTCAGCTGCATCTCCTGGTGCCTCTACCTCCAAGCAGTGTTGAGGATTAAGCTCCTTTCATCACAGGCTCCACTAAACTGAAGTCCTTTGCTTGCAGCTACGTGGTGGGGAAAAGGGAAAGAATGAGCCAATGTACATAGAGCAAAAAGTGGCATATATTACTTCTGCCTACCTCCCATTGGCTAGAACCCAGTCTAAGGCTACACACTAACTACAAGAGAAACTGAGAAATATACTATTACTGTGCTTCACACCAGCATTGTCTCTGCCACACCTCCTTTGTGACTGCTGGATAGAATCACTGCTCGTTAAAGCCAGCAGAAGAGGGACCTGCAGTCAGTGCAGGCAGAAGAAACCCTAGATTAGACTGTCCCTTGTCTGTCCTCCTTATGTTAGCATGTAGCACTCCTTCAAACATAAGTGATGAAGTCCAGGCTCAGGATGACAATGGTAGTGACGATGAATGCTATCCCACGTGAGATTCTGTTCTGAGTTCATTTTGCCTGGGATTTCAGAAACTGTGTGAGAGCTTTGGCTCAAGTGCTGGTATAAGATCATCCAAAAATACCCCTCTCAGACTTGATATTCCATTAATCATTGGTCCAGTATTTTGCCTGGGATTTCAGAAACTGTGTGAGAGCTTTGGCTCAAGTGTTGGTATAAGATCATCCAAAAATACCCCTCTCAGACTTGATATTCCATTAATCATTGGTCCAGAAAGCTCTTGACTAGCTATATAGCTCAAATCTGGAACCAGCAGAAGAAGATGCATTCCAGAGCAGGAGGGTAGCTTTCCTAGATCAGGTACTGTCCATAATCTATTCCACATTTATGGCAGTCAATAGCCACCATCTTCAGAAAGTAGAGAATGAAGGTCAGAACCTCTTTGGTATTGAAGCAATTTTCCTCTCTCTGGTTCCAGCTTAAGTATTCATCTTCACTATTGAAATTGATGCCATCGACACTTCGAAACTTCATTATTGAAACTGATGCCATCAACACTTTGGTGGGGACCTCTTGTCCTAGACACCCTGCTCCAGGGACTAGCCTCACCCATTGCAAGAAATCCTCCAGCCTGAGCACACCGTAGCCACCAAATTCTGGCTATAACTAATAGAAGCAATCTCATAATCATGGTGGCATCTCTGAGAGCCCTTAATCATGGTGGCATCTCTGAGAGCCCTTGCGACATACAAGCTGTGCCTCAGAACTATCAGCGAAGAGAAAGAAGGAAAAATGTATTCTACAGCTTTCATCTCCTATTGGTCAAAATTATATCTTATGGGATGTTAACTTCCTTGCACTTCTGTGTTCCATTTGTGTGGGTGCAGAATGGAGTTTTATGGTGGCATCAACAGGGAAATTCTGACGTAGGAGGCAAGCGGTACATGCACATATCAAAGGTGAGAAACTGTCAAGTCAAATTGTACCTGTGTGAAATTCGCAAAAGCCTATTGCTATAGTTTGGATGCTTGTCCCTCCAAAACTAATGTTGAAATTTAATTACCATTGAAACAGTATTGAGGGGTGGGATCTTTGAGAGCTGATGATGCCATCAGGGTGCCACCCTCATGGGTTGGGTTGGTGCCTTTATAAAAGAAGGAGTTTGCTCCCTCTTGCTCTCTCTTACCCCCTCACCTTCTGCCATGTAATGACACAGCAAGGAGGCTCTTGCAAGATGCCAGCACCTTGATATGGAAATTCATAGCCCCCAGAACTGTGAGCCATTAAGTTTTTGCTCATTATAAATTACCCACTCTCAGGTATTCCATTACAGCTGTACAAAATGGACTAAGACATCCATGCAGAACTGGTCATTGCAATGGTAGCTGCTCCAAGAGAATGCTAACACTGACAAGTGGTAATTAAGAGCTATTTGAGCCATAGGAACTTATTACTATTATTATCATTATCATTATGATCCAGGCACAGAAACCAACTCCTGGACGTGTGCCTCTATCACAGAGGCTGGTGCTCTGAACTTTGACCTTGGGCCAAAATTTAGGCACTCTCCACAGAGCTTATATTTCTGACCCAGACAGGACCCAGACAGAGAAAAGATGCCTTTTGCAGCCTTACCTGGATTGACTAACACCCCGATCCAAGCGTAAACTCTAATTGGAAACCCTGGAAGTGTTAAGGGGTCTTTCAGCTTGTGATTGTTGCTGAACCGAACCCCTCTGGAGACCAGTAAGATGAGATCTGCCTTGCTGCTCTGACAAGCTGTGTCAGACTTCCAGGAATTGTACTTTGTGTAACTTGGTCTGCCTTACTGCTTTCCAGTAAGATGAGATCTGCCTTGCTGCTCTGACAAGCTGTGTCAGACTTCCAGGAATTGTACTTTGTGTAACTTGGTCTGCCTTACTGCTTTCCAGTAAGATGAGATCTGCCTTGCTGCTCTGACAAGCTGTGTCAGACTTCCAGGAATTGTACTTTGTGTAACTTGGTCTGAAGCATCAGAGTTAAGAAACGCAATTAGCTGTTAAAAGCATGGATTGCAAGTCAGATTGTCCTATCCCTGGGAGGCCATCACTCAAGAAGCAGATGCAGGCATCCTTAGCTCACAGTGCTCTTGGCTTTGTTTCTTAATAGAGTTGGCTCATTTGCCCCCATGGTGGGCACAGCATGAAAATTTAACTATAAAGAGATGGGCCAGAAATGGTGAGTAAGAATATTGTTGCCCACCCTTACAAGACTCCATGTATGTTTTTGTTGTTTTTTGGGGGTAGCTGGTGGTTAGAGACTAGGAAAAGGACAGGGGATGGTGACGTTTGGTATGATGGAAGCACACTGGACTTAAAATGAGAACATTTCTTAAAATTCCAGCTGTACCTCTTACATGCTCTGTGACCATGAGCAAGCTACTTGACCTCACTTGAGCTTGTTTTCTGAATTATAAAATAAAGCAGAAATACTCTATTTCCTGATTGTGAGAAAACGTAAGTTAGAAAGCCTATCACCTTGCCTGACACTCAGTACCTACTTTGCAGATAGCTTCTGGCTCCAGCTGAGACAACAGTGTGTGTGTGCCCCAGCAAGGTACAGAGGGTTGGAAGACAGCACCACATACCTGTGCCATTGAGTCCTTGAAGCAGACAGGGCTGGAGTGACCCCTTGAGTGTCACATGTGGGCATCACCCATCTCCTGCAGACTCAAGCTCAGGCTTTGCCATCCAAGGGTAAGCAATGAAGCCCAGAACCCGCTACCTGCAGAAACAGGCCTGCACCAGCAATTTTCCTTCCTGGTGTGACAGGGGGCCAAATATATAATATTAGTGCTTATTTTGGGTATAGTGATTAAAGAATTTGGCTCTGGAGTCACTGCTTACCTTTGAATCTTGGTTCTGCTCTTACTAGGCAAATTATTTAACCTCTTTGTGCCTTAGTTTTCTCATACATAAAATGGAAAGAATGATTGATTATACAAGCTGATATCTCACAGAGTCATTACGAGGTTTAAATGAGATAATCTACATACAGTGCATGAAAGAATACCTAGCATATAAAAAAGTCCTCAGAAACATTCAATATTTTTATTGCTAACATTTGAGTTTGCTTATTATTTTAACTAGGACATAGTATGGTAAGTGCATCAGTCCTCACATTTGTGCTGTGATCTCTGTAATATTATTCTACCCATTTTATAGATGAAGAAATCAAGACATAGAAAATGAGTTTCCCAAGGGCACCCAGCTGATTTCTCCAGGAAGTTTCTCAAGCAGGAAGTATGCTTTCCTTTGTCTGGGTTCCCGTCACACGTGTGACATCTCCATGGTGATGCTTGCTGCATCGTACTGTAATGATCTGCTCGTCACTCTGTCTTTCCTATTAGACCATGGGTTGGCAAACTCCAGCTGTTGGGCCAAACTTGATTTTTTAAGTAAAGTTTTACTGGAACACTGTCATGACCATTGTTTTCCATATTGTGCATGGCTGATTTCACACTACGATGGCAAAGCTGAGTAATTGCAATGGAGACCACATGGCACACAAAGCTGAAAATACTATCTGGCCCTTTTGAGAAAAAGTTTGCCAACGCCTGCATTAGAATGTGAGCTCCTTGAAGTAGGATTCATGTCTTCCATCTCAGTACCCCCTCACCTTGGCACATGATGGGGGCTTTCTAAAAATGTGCAGAGTGAAGGACTAAATGAACATGTGGCAGACTTGAATGAATGCCACTTCCGAAGGAGCGACCCCCTCAGGAGCCCAGGTGTCAGGGATCTGAGCTCCACCTGGATTCTGGGAAGCCCCCTCAACTCTAATGCTGCCAGCTGTGTAATGGTCCCCACAGGTGACTCTCAGGCAGAAACAGTACCAGGCATCCACATCATCATCCCAGCACCTCCTGCAGCACCCCCCCTTCCCCCTTGTATGAGAGACCAGAATCTTCTTAGAAAGAAACCCCTCTTAAATCCTCACTGTGAAGTGGAAATTTTGCTGGAGAGGGTCCGGAGATCCTTATCCACCTTTTGCACACTGCCTCCTGCCCCCATCCTTGGCCCTATGCCTTTCCTCAGAAACTCTTATGTATTGAATTGGAATTTGCCTTCCTGCCTGAGACAGGCTGTCCCACAGTCACAACTTCAGCCTCTTGTTGGAAAATAGCTACCATTTATGGAGCTCCTGCTCTGTGCCAAGCACTGGGCCATGCACTCACTTCATTCCGAGAGGCGGGGTAGGCTTTATCCTCCCATTTAGAGATGAGGAAACCGAGGCTCCTGGGAGGAGGGGTTAAAGACACCTACACAGGGTCTCAGCAAGTACATACTGGAGGTGAGATGGAAATCCACTATCTCCTCTTTTCTCTTGTCCTTGACCTGCTTCCCCAGGTGTCCATTACCCAGCAACTGGAACAGCGTGGAAACTTGATTATATGATCTCAAAATTAAAGTATTTTAGCTGTATCCACCTGATCCAGCCGGGGTCATGACAGACAATGGTGTCACTTATTAAAGACGCATTTGCTGTTTACTTGTCCTGCACCAAGCTTCATACTGGGAGACACAGAGATAGACCCAGGACATCTTACCTCTCCAGGACCTCATAGTCTAATAACTGGAGCAACTAGTCCAGCAGGTAGATCAGTGGGTGGGAGCAAAGGAGGTATTAGGAGGGGCTCTGTGTGGGCGGGCCCTGAGAGGGCGGGGCTCCGTGTGGGCGGGGCTCCGCGCGGCCAGGGCTATGGCTCCACCTACCCCGCACCCGCCTGCCGCCCCTCCGGGTTATCTATCCGTGGTCTCGCCCATGTATTGAGGCTCCTTGTAGAAGTCCCCTCGAACAAAGGGTTCCTTTTCTAAGTTTGAAAATTTCCGCACTAAGGGATGAACAAAGTAGGAAGGACAATGTACTGATGCCATCACCGTCTGAAAAATAGGCTTTATCAAGAAATCACGTTCTCAGAAGTTTACAGCGACCAGCTCCTAAATACATTCACGGAGCGTTTTTCATCTCGGAGGACAATTAACCTTTGCAATTAGCTTCATCAACAGGAACTTAATAGCAAATATTTGGTCGCTTAGCAACGAGGAAGCTGCTGCAGGCGGGACTGCAGAGTCTTTGTTACTCAGGTCTCACGGGGTTGCAGGCTGAGGAAACGCTGAGTTGTATTTCCAGACTCTGCAAAGCTCTTTGCCCAAATGTCCTCACCACTCAGGCCCTGTTGTCAGTGACCCAGGGGCCCGTGAGGACCCAGCCTCTCGACAGTGGCTGAGGAAGGAGGATGCCGGAGTTTCTGGTGCCCCATGTGTCTCAGAACAGCCTCCAAGAATGCCCAGGAAAGGAGGTGCCTCTCTGCTTCAACCTTCAGAGCCGCGTGGCCTGGGAAAGCTGGGGCCTACTGAATGCCAGGTCACTTTTCTTGTCTTCTATATCATTTTTACAGGGTCCTCCTTATTCCCATTTTAAATGGGATGTCTAAGGTTCTGTTTAAACCACTTGCCCAGTTGGCCCAGTAGTAAGTGGTGGAGCAGGATTTGGTCCTGATCTCACGTCTTTCCACATGCCCACAGTGGCCTCCAGGTTGTGCTGCTTCCCTGGGCCTGAGCCAGGTGGGCACCCCAGCTTGGTTGTCTAGATCTTGTTTCCCACACTCACACAAACTCAGAAGCCAATGTAGGTTTCTGAAGTATTCTCTCAGACCTCTCTCCATGGACTTCACTTACCATGTTTTCCAGAAAGAATCCTAGTTCTTTCTGAGTCTCAGGTTCCTAACCAAATAGTAACATGGATTGTGTGGTGAAAAATAACAAGAGCTTTTAAACAGTAAATCCAGGTTCAGATCCTGGCTAGTCTAATATTTACCAGATGTGTCGTTTTAGGGTCATAATCTCTCCAAATACCTTTCTCCTTAACTGTATAACAGGGATGATAATAACCACCTCAACAGGATGATGTGAGGACCAAGTGAGAAGCCTGGCATGTAGCAGGTGCTCAAGAAACAAAAATACACAACCGAGGCAGGAATAGTATAGAGACATGTCCCAGGGAAGCTACTCCTAAATATTCAGGCCAGATCAGCACTATCACCTCTTTGCCTGGCAGTTAATGGACTCAATGTACTGACAAAAGCTAAACCACAAACCAATCAGCATGCTACAGTGTCACATGTGTGCACAAGGAGAAGCAAAGGTGCAAAGGACCACCATTACTACCTTTCACCTGTGAAGGACAGGACAAGGTTAAGGGAAGTAACTCCTGCGCATGACCAGAAATTCCAGCACAACCACCATTACGACCTTTCACCTGTGATGGACAGGACAAGGTTAAGGGAAGTAACTTCTGCGCTTGACCAGAAGCTGATTCTACCTCATTAGGCCTTAATTACCTTAGATCCTCCTCCACAGAGGAATATTCCTCTCCTCAATTAGCGAAGAGAAACACTCTGTCCCAGGACAAGATATAAACCCTCCCCTTGGGAACACGGAGGGCGGGAGTTCTCATTTCTTTCGAAAGCTGCCTGTGCGTACACATTGGTGTGGACTCTCTCTGCACTATAAAGTCCTATTATTTGTGTGTTTGTCTCTTTCCTTTTGTTCTTGTTGAGTGAGCCCACTGGACTGTGGGCTTCGATTGATCCCAAGTCAGGTTCTCCTTACTTGGTTGGATGAAGGACCTGAGTTAATCCGACTGGTATCAAAGCCACAAAACAAAAACCACCATGAGACTGCTTAACACCTCTGTCCTCCTCAGTTTCTACAGGGAGTTGTAAGACTTTTGTCTCTACCTCATTTCCTTCAGAAGGACTTCCCACTGTAAAGGGAACCAGACAAGCTTTAGATCAAGTGACCCTGGGAGACCTCTCAGTGTGTGTACATATAAATCCCCAAAAATACCTTGAAGAAATTTTTTCTTTTTTATTGAAATAAAAGTAACTCTCAGGGCAGACAGATCTGGTTTGAAGTCTTACTCCATCATGTAGCAGCTCTGTGACTTGGACAAACACTTTGTAGCCACCATGTCACCCTCGTTTGTAACACGTGGAGGAAAGTAATGTTTCCCCTATAAGGTTCTGGTGAGAATTAAATCCAAAAGCCAACATGAAAGATCCCATCTCAGTGCCTGGTCTAGGCTCACAGAAGTTACTCAGACAATATTTGTTGTGTCTGAATTTATTTGAAGAAAACCACTCTTATCAGTGCCTGTTGTGACTGTCCTTTGAAATTCTTATTAGTTTATTTTTACCACATTAGTCACACGTATCTACACTGTTTCAGTACCAGCTTTAGGAAACAGCACACCTGCTCCTATTTTCAAACAAATACACAAACACAAAAGTAATTGCAGCTGCATTTCTGTTGGCTTCCGACATTGTTTCATATGCGTGAGACGGCCGCTTAAGTTCTAGAAATGCTCCTTGGAGCTTTGTGGCTGCCTGCCATTCCAGAGCTCCTGGATGAAAACATCTTCATCCTGCCCAACCATCAGCTTGCCCACTTCGAACTGCCTTGCTGGCCTCTCAGGATATGCAGAAATCTGCAAAACAAAACAAACTTCATGAAGTTAAAGACAGAGTTACCCTATACCCCGCAATTTTACTCCTAGGTATGTAACAGCCTGAACAGAAGTGACTCCATTTTGTTAAACTTCTAAATTAAAAAGGGTTTTTTCTTACTCTTGTAACCCGAACCACATAGCTTGCAGATAGATGGACATTAGAATACAATGGTGGTTGTTTACATGATTGCCAGAACATAATGACTTTTGGTCACATTGTACACAGAATAATTATTGAAGAAATTATTAACCCAGATGGCCATTCTTTACTAGCTTACTAACAAGATCCTTTTGAGGTTAACAGGAACTGAATCCTTGACTTGGCTTCATGGAGGATGGTCACCATGGATCAGTTCCCACCTGAGAAGTTCTTTGATGTTTATCTGCAACTTTATGATTATGCCTGCACGTCCCTGCTTAGATCACCGTGAATCAACCCCCTATCACCTGTCCCTATAAAACCCTTTGGCCAGTCTGGAAAAAGCAGAGATGGTCTTTAAGACATGAGTCCACCATTTCCGTAGGCTGCTGGCTTTCAGATTAAAGGCTCCCTTTCCTTACATCAACGCTCGTCTCTCAATTATTGGCTACTGAGCAGCAAGCAAACAGACCTTTGGGGTTTCGGTAACAGCTATATATCCAAGAGAATTGAAACATATATCCACACAAAAACTTGTAGATGAATGTTCATAGCAGCATGATGCATAATAGCCAAAAACTGGAAAATCCAGATGTCCATTAATTGATGAATGGATAAACAAGGTGTGGTATAGCCACTTTATTAGTCCCTATTACTGCTGTAGCAAATTAGCAGAAACTTAGTGGCTTCAAACAACACAAATTTATTCTCTTACCGTTCCAGAGGCTGGAAGTGCTTAGTTGGTTTCACCTGGTCAGCAAGGCTTGTTCCTTCTGGAGGCTCTGAGAGGAGATTGTTTCCTTGCCTTTTAAGGCTCACGGTGGCCTGTTTCTTGGCTTGTGGCCCTTTCCTGCATCTTTGAAGCACACCACTCCAATCCTGCTATCATCACGTTGTCCTTTCCTCTTTGACAGTCAAATCCACCTCTACCTCCCTCTCAAAAGATACTCGTGATTACATTTAGGGCCCACCTCCAGAATACTCCAGAATAATCTCCACATCTCAAGATCCTTATTTAATCACGTTTGCAAGGTTCATTTTGCCATATAAGGTAACATCCACAGGTTCCAGGGATAAGGAAGTGAATATCTTTGGGTGCCGCTATTCAGCCTACTGTACAGTGGAATATTACTCAGCTATAAAAAGAAATGATGTACTGATGTATGCTACAACTTGGACAAACCTTGAAACATCACACTAAGGGAAAGAAGTGACGCAAAAGACCACATATTGTGATTCCATTTGTATAAAATGTCCCGAATAAGCAAATCCATAGAAACCAAAGGTAGACTGGTGTTCACTAGTGGGTGGGGGAGAAAGGAATGAGGAGGGATTGCTAACAGGTATAGGGTGATGAAAATTTCTGAAATTAGACAGTGGTGATGGTTGCACAACTTTATGAATATACTAAAACCCACTGAATTGTATGTTTTAAAAGGATAAACATGATAAATCATACATTTTTTAAAAATAAACTTTATGAATATACTAGCACACACTGAATCATACATTTTAAAGGATTATATCTCAATGAAAAATAAATAAATTAGAAAAAACTCATCATGTGTCGACATTATCTATAAATGATAAAAGTAGAAATATTCCTTTTTAATCAAATTATGGTCTGAATCAATTTAATTCAAACAAAGTGCTTTCCACCAAATCGTTCAGCCACATAGTGTGTCCCCCAGACAGTACGTCACGATGGTTGAGGCTGGGCTTTGGAATCAGATGGCCTGAGTTCAAGTGCGGGTTCTGTCTCTTACGAGCTGTATCACCATGTTGTTACCCTTTCGGTTTTCTCACCTGCATAGTGGGGATCATAAAAATATTTGCCTCTCAGAGATGTGAGAATTCAATGAAATAATCTAAGTAAAGCTTAGCATGTAGTAAGTGCTCAATAAATGTAAGCTATTGCTTTGATTCCCTTATCCCTCCTGCTCTGCCTATCGATAAAGAAAGTATGTGATGCTGATCAACCCTAAAGTGGACCAAATCATCCTCTTTAAGTTTCAGATGGTCTGTGGGGAATTACAAGAAAAGTATCAGGAAGTGCAATAAATGTACTAGGCACTGTGCCAGAAGTTCATACAGACTCCAGAGTGAACAAACGACTGGGCCGAGTGGATGAGAGAGAGGAAGTATAGGTTTACCATTGGTAATCTCGTGTGTGTTGTGTGTATGTATGTTCGTGCGTGCACGTAGGGTGGGCAGTAGGTGACAGGACAGACAGCATGAGCAAAGACAGCATTCTAGGCAAGGGTAAAGTCCAGAGATGTGAAGCAGTTTGGATTTAGGAAACGTCAGTAGTTCCTGCAGGTAGGGGCTCAGCTAGAAGTAAGTTGTGCTAAGATGTAAGCAACCATCGTACTTTAAACAGGGAAAAAGAGGGAGCTGATTCGATTTGCCTTTTAGGAACAGCTCTCTGGCTGTGATGTGGCAGAGAAAAACAATAGCGGTAAAAGAAAAGCCTGGAAGCAACAGTTAGGAGATTGTGGCAATGGCCCAGGTGATGAGTGATAGGGACCTGGACCAGGGAAAAGGGAAGAGAAGGCGCACCTATTCTTGTCCCCATTGAACATCCAGTGTACTATGTGTGTCCAGGTGCACAAGCAAACACATGCCACTCTAAGGCCTTGGCATTCTGCAACCACTGGAGTGGACCCAGTGGAGGGTGTGATGGTTAGTTCCACGTGTCCACTTGCTAGGCTGTATCACCTGGTGATTTAATCAAACACTGAATTAGATGTTGCTGTGAAGGAATTTTGTTCCTGTGGTTAACATCTACGATCAGTTGACTCTGAGTAAAGGAGATTATTCTTGATAGTTCAGGTGGGCCTCAACTAATCAGTTGAAGGCCTTCAGAGCAAAACCCGGTTTGCCGGAGAAGGCATTTGGTTCTGTTTCTCTAAGAAACCTTCCTGATTAGAGAGAGTCTGACCCACTTTTTCTTATCAATGCCTCCCATGGGCTCTGAAAGCCAGACACTATCAGGAGTGACTTTGAAGCTGACTGTGACTTTTGATGGTCCCAGTCAAGAAATTGTCATTCAGAGATCCCTGGTTGAGACAAGGCATGAGCCACAAGCCTCTTTATTTCTTCAGCAGCATCCCCCTCGCAACACCTCTCCCTTTGGCTCAGCCCACCCCCTGAGCACCCCAGGGCAGGAGGAGGTTACACTCAGCATCACCAGCCTGGCACCCGGCCTTCGCTCTCCTGCCACCTCTTCTTTATCCAGTTTCTCCCCTGCTCCTGTACCCTGGGTCCAAGGATGGAGTCTTTCTCCAGTCCATGCTGGGGTTCCCTGGCTGGTGTTTCAGAGATACTGGAACTGGAGTCCAGCCTTATTCCCCTCCTCCTCCCCTTTTCCAGGGCCCAAGAGTCCTGCCCTGGTTGCAGGATCTGTGACTGGAGTCCTGCTATCTCCTCCCAAGCATCCATAACCCTGGATCCCCGCCCAATGTCTACTGCCCACCCATCACTAATCACTTGGCTGGCTTGTGAGCCCATCTGTCTTGGACCCTGGCCCCCCTTGGCATGGCCTGCCCCACCCTGACTGAGCCCTAGGCTGTGACTCAGAAGGCATAGCTCTGCCAGTCCCCAGCCGAGAGGAACACAGTCAGCACACAGGGGACCCGTTGGTTGTCCAAGGAGCCCCATGCATCTGGCTGGGGTCCAGAAGCCCAGGAAGTCTCCATTTGGGAGCAGTGGCCTCACAACAGTGGGGTTGTGAAGTGGTTCTCCAACCCCAGCTCCTTCGATGGCCTTCTCTGTAGGCTCTGAAGCAACCTGAATGCCAGGGTACATGGGAGGGGGTCTCAGATCAACAGGAAGGAGCTGCAGCAGCTGCAGGGAGGAGCTGGAGGGGCCGCCTGCTTACACATCCCCTCCACAGCACTGCATTTCACAACCAAAGGAGACCTCCACCCCAGATGCTCTGGCTGAGGGTGGAGACATGGGCAGAATCAGCCATTAGCAAATCCTTGGTCAATAATTAAAATGAAAAGATCCCAAAGCTGTCTTGGCCAATGCCCTCTGTCCCCCTTCCAGAGGTTCTATTGATTAATTTGAGATGGACCCTGGGCATATTTTTTTTTTTCTTTTTCGAGACCGGTAAGGGGATTGCAACCCTTGGCTTGGTGTCGTCCGCACCGCGTTCAGCCAGTGAGCGCACTGGCCATCCCTATATAGGATCCGAACCCGCGGCAGGAGCGCCGCTGCGCTCCCAGTGCTGCACTCTCCTGAGTGAGCCATGGGGTTGGCCCCATAAGTATTTTTTTAAAAGCTCCTCAGGTGATTGTAATGTGTAGCCTGGGATGAGAATCTCTGCTGTAGAATTTTGCTATTCGAGGTGCGGTCCATGGGCCAGCAACAATGATGTCATCTGGGAGCTTGTTAGAAATGCAGAATCTCAGGCTCTAGCCCAACTAATTGACTCTGAATCTGCTATATAAGATCTCCAGGACAGCCACCAAAAACAAACAAAAAGATCCCCAGGAGATTCAGATGCATGGCAAGTACTTTACAAACACTGATCAGTTTAATCATCCCATAACCCTCTAGAAGGTAAGTTTTATTAGCCCCATTTTATAAGTGCAGAAACTGAGGCTCAGAGAGGTCAAAGTTAAGAGCCCAAAGTCACACAGCTAGTTGGTGGCAATGCCGTGATGGGAACTCCAGGTGCCTGATTCCAAAACTCAGGACCCACTCATGGTGCTGTCTATATTATGCCTTTCTTCCTAAATAAAAATCTTGATGGGATGTCAAAAACCAAACTCAGAAATTCCAGTGTTCTCAGAAAACAAAATGTAAATACACTTCCATTTCTTGAGACCAGTAGGGGAGAAAAGGGGGAGGATTTCACATGAGCAAAAAAATGCCTTCGGGAATAGGAGCCTGATGCCTTAATGTAATGATTATTTCTCCCGCTTGGGCTCTAACTATATTTTTATTAGGATGCTTTACATATTCTTTAGCTTCTTTAAAATGCTAAGCTGACTCTGAGTCACCAAATGTGCCAAATAATCTAGGCAGTATGTTTACAGGAAGTAAGAGCCCCCTCAGCCCACCCCTGCAAGATAACTCCCAGAGGCCTGAATTAGTTGTTTGGACTGCAAGGAGGAGAACACCCACCTCCCTCTCAGGAGCACAAATGACATAAAATTCAAACCACAGTAGACTTATGAAGGGGACTCTGAGGCTGGCTTTGAGGTGCATCCCGGGGCCTGACAGCTATGATCATGCACTGTTCTACCACCTGAGCCAGCCTCCTCTGAGGCTGCGGTGAAGGTTGCCCAGGGTCTGGACTCTGGAGAGTTTGGCGGCTCTGTCTGTGGCTAGGGTCAGAGGTCAGCTAGGGATGAGGATCAGGGTTCATGGCCATGATTTAAATTCAGTCGGTGATAGGATATCTAGCTTGCGTATGAGATAAGATTTAGTAAATTGCTTTCTCCAAAGGCACAACTTGCAGGGTCACAAAATCTCCTGTTCGTTGGTGCCTTGTTATGATAGAGAGGAATTCAATTTTAGGGGCAGTTGCCCTAAATGAGCATGCATGGTCCAGGTGCCATTGGTTAACATGCACACTCAAGAGGAAGCCCAAAGGAGAAGTGACAGTTACAAGCACTTCTGTCATTTGTATTTCAATCAACAGCTGAGACTCTGCAAGTTAAGACATGTCAGAAATGGGTTTTATTGGTGAAAATAGTGGCCTTGTTGATTAGCAAGATAGATATCAGAAATGAGCTTTGTCTGAGTCCATTTGGACTGCTGTAACAAAATACCATAGACTGGGTGTTGTACAAACAAGGGAAGTTTATTTCTCACAGTTCTGGGTGCTGGGAAGTCCAGGATCAAGGTGCCAGCAGATTTGATGACTGGTGAGGGCCCACTTCTTGGTTCATAGGCAACCATCTTCTCACTGTGTCCTCACATGGCAGACAGGGAAGGCAGTTCTTTGGGGTTTCTTTTGTAAGGACACTATCTCATTTATGAAGGTTCCACCTTATGACCTAATCACCTCCTGATACCATCACCTCGGGGGGTTAGGATTTCAACACATGAATTTGGGGGGGGGACATGAACATTCATCTTGCACTGGTGATATAAAAGGTGTTCAAGATATGTGAATTTGGGCCGGCCCAGTGGCGCACTGGAGAGTGCGCCGCTTGGGAGCGCGGCGCTCCTGCCGAGGGTTCGGATCCCATGTGGAGACCGGTTCTTGCTCACTGGCTGAGCGTGGTGCAGGCGCAACACTGAGGGTTGTGATCCCATTGCTGGTCAGTAAAAAAAGACAAAAAGGAAAAAAAAAAAAAAGATATGTGAATTTGCTGACAATGCTCGAGAGACAATATGCTCATTTGCATGAATAGGACAGAAGAATCCAGGAAAGCCTGTACCCTTTTCTCAGGCATCGTTCTGGATCTGGCCATTGGTTTAGGAGGCTTTCTGGTTGTCTGATATTGACAAGAAGCACAGAATCCCATGTCTGGAATTTTATTGTGTCTACCTGAAGTGATCCTTTCATGCAAGGTGTAGTTGGATGGAAAGCAAGGACTTTATAGAGCTCACAGAATAGTTGTAGGATCTGTTGACTGGCCTGCTTTGCCAGGCAATAAATGTCTGCGTGTGTGGTGGAATTGTGTCTGAGACTCGCATGGCACACCTGGACTGAGAGTGTGGGGGAGTAGCTAGCTCCCACCACTCAGACTTCTACGGGGCTTCAGATTGCCTGTGACCCACTGCCCACCTCCTGAGTGTCTCTACAGGAGGATAAGCCTCTAGGTATCTTTTCCCTTCATCAAATTCATCATCCTTGCATCTAATTTGTTTTTATTTATTTTTTTCCTTTGGAGTCAGAGCTGGATCAGCCACAGACAGAATTTCAGAACAGCTCCTGGCAAGGACTAATCTGATGAGAAGTGATTATGCTCTCATTGGAGAAGCAATTTATTGCCAGCCAAATTCTTGTTGCCAGATAAAGTTGGTGTTAATTCTACCCACTCAGGGTTCTAAACGACTTCTCAGAGCCACCCATGAGAATCACTGGGTATTAAAGACAGGGCTGGGCACAGAGTCTGGCCTGATGAGACAACAGCGAAGGTGTGCAAAGCTTCTCAGACACACAGGCTGATCTGTTCTTGCTGAACAATTTCTCACCATGTGACATTCCATCCCTGGAACACTTGGAAGGTCAGAGATAAAGGGACCGTCAAAATTATGAAGCCCAACCCTCTCATCATCAGATGAGGAGACTGTGGCCCAGAGATTTCCTGACTTACCCACAGTCACACAGTAGAGCTGGAAGGAGGGGTCTGCCCACTCCCCACACTGCTCCTCACATCAATTCAACAAGCATCTTTCTAGGGCTGGCTCAAGGAAAGGCCCTGCCTCATTCTGGGAGGAAGCTAGTTCCCAGTGCTTGGAGAGCTGTTAGGACAGAGAGGGAGCAATTAATGGAGGTGCAAATACTCACACGTGTGACAAAAGGAGGAACACTGAACACACAGTGGTGTTCATTCTGCAGGAGCCTGAGCCTTCTGTGGCCTTGGAAATGAAAGCTGAGTAGCATTGAGAGAGG
>NW_007734194.1:97072-97405 GCF_000696425.1 Galeopterus variegatus | reverse complement strand
AGATTTTTGCATCCGTGTTCATGAAATAAATAGGTCTGTAATTTTTTTCTTTCTTAAATGTGTTAGAATCAAGTAAGTTGACACTACGATAAGTACTAGAAATTGATCTCTTGTATTTTCTCTGAGTTTGTTGAAATTGAGTGTTTTTTTCTTTTCAGTGAATAGAAGAATTCACTGATGAAGCCATATGAATCTAGTGTTCTTTGAAAAATGATTTGTTAATACCAGATTTCAGGGTTTCTTAACAGATACAAGATAATTCATATTTTCTCTTTTCTACTTCCATCAGCTTGGTATGTAGTATTTTCGACAGAAACTTGTCCATTTTATTCA
>NW_007734194.1:93879-95158 GCF_000696425.1 Galeopterus variegatus | reverse complement strand
TTTTTTCTTCTTTTCTGAACTTCTTCTGGTTGAATCATATATATTCATTTATTCTACATATTCTTTCTATAATGTTAGTCAAATTTTATACTCTTCTGTTAGTAGTACCCATAAATATTACAAAATACATCCTGAAATTATATAGTTTACTATAGGTTATTACATTTACCACTTTGTGGTACTGTTAATATCTTAGGACTTTTAAACTCCTGACTTTTATTGTTGCCACACATCTTAGTTCTACATATAAATTAAACCCCACAGACATACAATTGTTGTTTTGTACAATCACTATTCATATATACATATCATCAATATTCATATCTGTATATGTCCATATATTTATCCTTTATTCTTTCTGGTATTTTTGATTCCTTCCAGCATTTTTGTTTGTTTTTGACTGTGATAATCTTCCTTTTGGCTGATGAATTCTACTAGGATTTTCTTTTACTGAAGACTTACTGGAGAAAAGTTCTCTGTCTTTTGCTGGTTATTTCTGAAGGATGTGCTTGCAGAGTTTATAATTCTAATTTGGCAGTTTTTTTTTTTCTAGTCAGCACTTCAAAGATATTATTCCACTGCCGTCTGGCTTCCATTGTGTTTATAAAGAAGTCAACTAACAATTTTATGTTATTTTATTTGAAAGGAATGTGACTGTTTCTCTGGCTGCTTTTAAGATTATTTTCTTTCTCTTTAGTTGTTTTTACCAGATTTATTATGATGTGCCAATGGTTGTGTTTATCCTACTTTGGATTTGCTAAATTCTTGAATCTTTGGATTGTTGAATTTTGTTAATTTTGAAAATTTTTAATCATTATCTCTTTAAATATTACTGTTCCATTCTGTCTTCTTTTAAGAATATACATATATTTCCAAATGTCTTTCGTACTCTGTTCTGTTCTTTCATTTTTTTTTCCCCCCTTTCTGNATATTTCCAAATGTCTTTCGTACTCTGTTCTGTTCTTTCATTTTTTTTTCCCCCCTTTCTGTGTGTCAGTCTGGGTGTTTTTTATTGACCTACTTTGAACTAACTAATTCTGTGTTCTATTACATCCAGGCTGCTATAGTTAAAACCAGCCATTTAATTTTAAGTTTCAGATATTGTAGTTTTCTTAGTTCTACATTTAATTTTTATAGATATCCTTTTATCTATTTGGTCCTCTTCTCTGATTTCTTTAATATTTTATTTATAGCTATTTTAAATACTTTCTTTTATCTACATAATCAGTGGTTGCCATCCATTTTCTGCCTTTTCTCTTAATTATTGGTCATATTATCT
>NW_007734194.1:77683-92782 GCF_000696425.1 Galeopterus variegatus | reverse complement strand
ATCCCTGTTACTTCCCAACCCTCTCATGCATTCAGAAATGTGAATTTTGTAATTTATCTGTCGGTTTCTAGCTGCCAGCACCTACAGTGTCCTATTCAGGAGCAGAAATCTATTCCACCCTACCTAGAAGCAGAAAAATCCAAATGATGAATCTTTCGATTGCAAGTAGCATGCAACCGACACCAGCCCCATTTGACTCCTAAAGGTTTTGGTAGTTACTCTGGCCCCCAGCAGAGTCCTGCTGCTTCAGCAAGGCTAGCCCTCAGGTAATACCTAAAATTGACAGATGACCCAGGTTGAAAAATGTCTGGGGGTAGTCAGCTCACTTGTCCTCTCTCAGGGAATTAAGGTTTATCTCATCCCTGTTACTTCCCAACCCTCTCATGCATTCAGAAATGTGAATTTTGTAATTTATCTGTTGGTTTCTAGCTGCCAGCACCTACAGTATCCTATTCAGGAGCAGAAGTCTATTCCACCCTACCTAGAAGCAGAAAAATCCAAATGATGAATCTTTCGATTGCAAGTAGCATGCAACCGAGGGCAAACTGGCTTAAGGAAAAGGGAACTTTTTGTTTCACCTAATTGGAAAGTCCATGTATAAGAGTGGCTTCAGCTACAGGAAATCTAGGAATTAAAAAAAATCCTTATTGGCTCTAATTCAGTTATGTGCCCCTTCCTGTCCTGGTCATCACCCAAACTAAATGGCCTGAGAGAGTGCGGATGCATGATTCCACAGAGCAAAACCTGCATAATCAGAGAAAAATGGGTAGATTGTAGATAGTAACTGCAGACGCCTGACCACTCCAGCCACCTTTCACCTCTTCATCTTCTTAACTGCTATAGTTTCTACAAGCCATTTTGTTACTGAAATGCATCATTTTGTCTTGGATATTGCTCAGCATTTCACTTATGTTAAGCTGAAACTTTGTTCTTGACACTCTTTTGGTATCCAAATCATGAAAATTCACTCTGGACACCTACTAGGTACTTAATAAATACTTGTTACATGGTTTGGGTTGCGTTACCTGACTGCACTTCACACTGCAGGACACAGCTGAAGAAGGATTCATTTCTCCATTTTCAGTTCTAATCTTCTGCTAATATTTGCTGTCAGAAGAAAGCACTTTAAAATAAGCCACAGGTTGTTGTATATTTTATGCATTGTTCTTCCAAAGGAAAAGGAAATGAGAAAAGGGTGAGTGTGCCCAGCTATGCCTGAGCCATCTGCCTGATGTGCAGTGTTGGGTTCAGCATGTTCTCATTTGTTGTGGCATTGCACATCCCAGTTTCCCCTTCTAGGAAGGCAATTATGGGAAGATCAGTGCTACCCTCCAAGAGACTTCACCGTAGGCTAAATGGAGCTATGTCAGTCAGGCAGCCCATTTCCTCCCAACTACTTGATGTGTCTCTCCCAGCAAAAGAAATGGTTTTGAATTCCCTCTTTTACCTGCTTGCTGCCAGAGATCTCATAAAAGAGCCTACACTTTGAGCCTTTGCTTGAAACTAGGAACTGACTGACACAGTCAGCTGCTATTTCCAATAGGTGTGCAGATCTCACACTGGGTATGTTGATTAAAGTCATCTGAACATAGAAAGACCTAAAGGAATTAATAAATTCGAGCAGATGTATCGTGTGATGATAAAAAGTATAGTCGCTGGAGTCAGAATCCTTGCTCTGCTGTGGAGCAGCCTTGTGCCTCAGATTCCTAATTTGTATCATAGAGCTGTTGTGATTAATTGGAATAATGCATGTGAAGTACTTAGCAGGATGCCAGGCATAACCAACAATAAATAGTTATTACTGATATTTTTATTGACTTGTGAGGAGAACTTTAGGGATACCACCACCAACTATTTATCATCATGGTAATGAGCTAGTGTGGCTATGACCACACACAAGTGCAGGAAAGGCTTAAAGATTAATCTATTTTAGATGAGTTCATACATATTTTTTCTGTACATTAAAATGCCGAAGCAAATTGTTTGGAATGTTTGCAGATCCAAGGGCAGACGCCATCATTAAAAATTAAGACTATTAAATTATGATGGGGGAAAATTAGGTGTACATTTTTCTGTACATTAAAATGCCGAAGCAAATTGTTTGGAATGTTTGCAGATCCAAGGGCAGAGGCCATCATTAAAAATTAAGACTATTAAATTATGATGGGGGAAAATTAGGTGTACATTCCTATGAGTACCTTTGTTAAAATGCCGAAGCAAATTGTTTGGAATGTTTGCAGATCCAAGGGCAGACGCCATCATTAAAAATTAAGACTATTAAATTATGATGGGGGAAAATTAGGTGTACATTGCTCAGGACTCATACGACTGCCCAAATCTCCTTAGACTTCAATGTACAAATTCTTGTATTAAATGTCATTGTCTCCCAAAAATAATTACAAAGAAGCTTTGTGGAATGGCTTGTATTTTACGACTTTGCCTTGCATCTGTTTTATTCCATAACTCATCCTACTTTGAGAGCAATTATTTTGCAAGGTGGGTCCAAATCCTAGCTTTGTCACTTACTGGCTTATGTGACTTCTTTGTACCTCAGTCTTCTCACCTACAAAATGGGGATAACCCTACTGGCTACTTCATAGGGTTTTATGAAAATTATGTAAGTTAATATATGCAAAATACTTAGGACAGTTTTACATGATAAATGCTATGTGTATTTTATCATTTGTATTTCTTGAATTTTGTTGGTCACTATTCTCAAAGTGACATGAGTACTTCCATTTGGAGGAGAGTATGTCTGCGTTCTGGCTGAATTTCTCCACATCTCCTCCTCGTTAGGCAAGCCTCTTGCATTGCTTTCTACCCCTGTCACCTGCTATACCAGCCATAAGAGCCCCCCTCCTAACCCTTTCATTACTATTTTTGGTTTGACAAATAAAAATGGTATATATTTATGGTGTACAGCATAATATTTTGATATATGTGTACATTATGGAATGGCTAAATCAACCTCATTAACATAAGCATTTACCTCACATAGTGTGAATTAAATTATGTCTCCCCAAAACACACTGAAGCTTAAATTGTGTCCCCCAAGTCTTATGTGTTAGAGACTTGGCCCCCGCTGTGACTGTTAAGAGGTTGGGAAATCCTATTATGGTCATTGGAAGGTGGAGCCTTGAAGAGGTGATTGGATTACAGGGCCATGCTGCAGTGAATGGATTAATAATGGCAGTCAGGGGCTTGGTTCCAAGGGCTTTTAAAGGAGTGAATGAGGAGGTTGGTCTCTCTCTCTCTGCTACACCATTTTCACAATGTGATACCCAGCCATCACTGAAGTCACCACCAAAGAAAGCCTTTACCAGATGTGTTCCCTTGACTTTGGACTTCTGAGACTCCAAAACTGTGAGCAATAAATTTTGCTTCTTCATAAATCACCCAGTTCCATGTATTTTGTTATAAGCAACAGAAATGGGCTAATATACATAGTTACCATTTTTTTGTGGTTAGAACACTTAAAATCTACTCTCTTAGCAATTTTCAAGTATACAATCAATGTATTTTTATTAATAGTAGTCACCATGATATCCAATAGATATCTTGAACATATTCCTCCTGTCTAACTGAAATTTTGTATCCTTTGCCAGATATCTCCCCAAACCCCCCATCCTTCAGCCTCTGGTAATGACCATTCTACTCTCTGCTTCTATAGGTTTGATTTTTTTATATTTCACATACAAGAGAGATCATGCAATATTTGTTTTTCTGTGCTTGGCTTATTTCACTTAACATAATGTCATCCAGACTCATCTGCATTGTTGTAAGTAATAGGATTTCCTTCATTTTTACACTGCATAGTATTCCATTGTATATATTTACCACATTTTCTATATCCATTTATCCCCTGATGAGCACTTAGGTTGCTTCCATATCTCAGCTACTATATTATGAATAATGCTGCAGTGAACATGAGAGTGCACATACCTCTTTGATATACTGATTTCATATCTTTGGACATATACCCAGAAGTGGGATTTATGGATAATATGGCAATTCTACTTTTAGTTTTTTGAGGATCCTCCATAACATTTTCCAAACTATATGTACTAATTTACATTCCAACCTACAGTGTACAACGGTTCCCTTTTCTCCATATCAAGCTTGTCATTTCTTGTCTTTTTGAAAATTGTCATTCCAACAGATGTGAGGTAATATTCATTGTGGTTTTAATTTGCATTTCCCTGATGATTAGTGATGAGTATTTTTTTTTTTCATGTATCTACTGGCCATTTGTATGTCTTCCTTTGAGAAATGTCTGTTCAGGTCCTTTGCCCATGTTGAATTGATTTCTTTGTTTTCTTGCTATTGAGTTGTTTGTGTTCCTTATATATTTTGGATATTAAGCCCTTATCAGATGTACGGTTTGCAAATATTTTCTCCCATTCCATAGATTGTCTCTTTACTCTGTTGATTGTTTCTTTTGCTTTGCTGCACAGAAGCTTTTTAGTTAATGTTATCCCATTTGTCTATTTTTGCGTCTGATGCCCATGCTTTTGGGGTCATGTCTAAAAAATCACTGCCCAGACCAATGTCTTGGAGATTTTCTCTCATGTCTTCTTCTATTAGTTTTATAATCTCATGTTTCACATTGAAGTCTTATCTTAGTTTATTTTCTGTTGCCTATGACAGAATACCTAACACTAGGTAATTTATGAAGAGACAAAATTTATTTCTTACAGTTCTGGGGGCTGGAAAGTCCAAGGCTGAAAAGCCACACATTGTGAGTCACTAGGTAATTTATGAAGAGACAAAATTTATTTCTTACAGTTCTGGGGGCTGGAAAGTCCACACATTGTGAGGGCTTTCTTGCTGGTGGGGACTCTGCAGAGTCCCAAGGTGGCACAGGGCATCACATGGAAACGGGGCTGAGCATGCTAGCTCATGTCTTTCTTCCTCTTCTTATAAAGCCACCAGTACCAATCCCATGATAATCCATTAATCTATTAAACTATTAACACATTAATTCAGTCATGAAAGCAGCTCTCATGACGCAATTACCACTTAAGTCCCCACTTTTCAACCCAATTTGTTTGATAATGTTCCCATTCTTCAGGTATTTGATAATCATTTATGTTGTCAATAATTTATTTGCAGTTATTAATTTAACATAAGCCTATCAAGTACACATTTGATACCTGTATTCTGCCCTGGATGAGAGATCCTAAAACAAATGAGTAGCACATTGCTCCTGCTCCTCTTCTGAAGGAACACCACTTAGAAGACAGCAGTATTTAGAATGACAAAATAAAATGAAAAGTGCTAACCAGGGCAAGAAAGAAAGGCTGTTGGCAAATAGAGAAAGGAATATTATCTTATCCACCAAGAAGACACCTATGTTAACTTTGAAGTCGAAGATACTTCAGTTGGGCTTTGAAGTTGAAATGTGCCAAACAGAAAAGAGGTAAAGTGCATGTCAGGCAGATGAGGACACAGTGAGTCAAAACACATCCTGGAAATGGCAAATAATCTGGGTGCCTAGAACATGGAGCATATTGGGCGATAGCAGAGTATGAGACAGAGAAGATGGGTGGGACCAGGTTAGTAAAGATTTAGTTGACGCAAGCATCAAGCATCAGGAAGCCATCAAAATGATTTTAAGGAAAGGGGGGTTGTCCCAAATCCCAGAAAATTCAACGCTCTCCTCTGTAACTTAGGAAAATTTCTTGAGTTTTATACATTTCTATATGTGTTTCTAATTTCTTCTTCTGTAGGGGATAATATTAGTACTTCTCTCTTATTGTTATTTTAAGGACTACATGAATTAACAGACATGAAAATCGACTACATTGTACATTGATAAAATAGAATATTTTTTTAAAGTACTCAAAACAGCTGTAGACTAATACAAAGTATTTTTTAAAAAAATACTTCTTATTCTTGCCTTTAAGAGTGAATGTCTCATTTGTGAGCTATGATTAAGGCATATTTGGAAGATCTACCATTTATCTACTCCTAGGTCACCGAGATAAATGCACCAAAAGAATATATACTCTCAAGATTCAGTGCCAAAGTAACACCTGTGATAGACACCACCTCTTCAGCTCTGTTGGCTGCACATACATCAGGGTGCTGACAGCCCAGTGTGTGAGATGACAAATTATGGGCAGAATCAGCTATTAATCACTCATGCCAAATGAAAGAGAAGGCTGTCTACAAGTTTCTGAAAGGTGAACCCTTTCATTACCTAAACCAACATTATTTTATGCTGTTTTAATCTCTTCCTTCAGGATTTCCTTCTGGAACAATTTTGAAAGGCATCTTGCTCATTGGATTTACTGAAAATTTTAAAAGCTTCTTCCTCTGATGTTTTTCATTACGTAGCTATCTCTGCAAATCCTGAGTGCACTACCATGTTGTTTTGATTATATTAGCTTTGTAGTTAATTTTGAAGTAAGGTATAGTGATTCCTTTGGCTTTGTTCTTTTTGCTTAAGATTGTTTTGGCTACTTGGGCTACCCCTTTACTCTTGTTGATCGCAACCAAAGTTTCTAATGATTAGTCTTACCAAGAGTGAAATTAGGAGAGTAGAAGTGGAGAATCCAAGACCTTAGAACAGTGTCTATTTGTTCACTTTTCCAATGTTCCCCACCCTTAGCCCATGAGGGAAGAGACAGTGTCTTTTTTTGCCCTTGGAACACTATCTCATAGATAGAAGGTATCCCTGAATATTTGTGGAAGGATGAAATAAATTCCACAGGAAAGTAGAGGCTAGTGAGGGGGGGAAGGTGAGAAATGAGCTTGAGCCTGCACCTCATGGTCGATAATCACTGTGGAAAATGACTAGACCGGAGGAACATGAAGGCAACAGCAAGGGTTGAAGTTAGCAGGGAAGCAAAAATCAGGGGATAATTTTCTGGGAAGAATGGCCCAGGGAAATCCTAAATATATTAGCAGTTTACCAACTCCAGATACAGTATATAATAGTACTAGTTAATTAGATCAGAATCACAGACATTATCTTTTAAGTTTAGGTAAATAAGCATCATTTATTCCCAATTTGTTTGATAATGTTCCCATTCTTCAGATATTTGATAATCATTTATGTTGTCAATAATTTATTTGCAGTTATTAATTTAACATAAGCCTATCAAGTACACATTCGATACCTGTATTCTGCCCTGGATGAATGATTAAGCCTCAAAATAATTCTATTTTGGCCCAGAACATTTGCACTGGCCCAGAGCAATGCCTCATGGTACCCCCCTTCCTACTTTTCCTCCATACAATGTGCTTGTACCCGGGCAGGCCGTGATATCAAAGTGCCACTTGTCTTTCAAGGGCCGTCAATGTAACCCCTAGTCTAGATTCCATTGAATTTAAGTGATTTGTTCTTCAATTAAAATGAGAGGTGAGGGCCGGCCCGGTGGCGCACTGGAGAGTGCGCTGCTTGAGAGTGCAGTTGATTAAGCCTCAAAATAATTCTATTTTGGCCCAGAACATTTGCACTGGCCCAGAGCAATGCTTCATGGTACCCCCCTTCCTACTTTTCCTCCATACAATGTGCTTGTACCCAGGCAGGCCGTGATATCAAAGTGCCACTTGTCTTTCAAGGGCCGTCAATGTAACCCCTAGTCTAGATTCCATTGAATTTAAGTGATTTGTTCTTCAATTAAAATGAGAGGTGAGGGCCGGCCCGGTGGCGCACTGGAGAGTGCGCTGCTTGAGAGTGCAGTGGCGCTCCCGCTGAGGGTTCGGATCCCACGTGGAGACCGGTTCCCGCTCACTGGCTGAGCGCGGTGCGGGCGCAACACCGAGGGTTGCGATCCCGTTACCGGTCAGTAAAAAAGACAAAAAAAGGAAAAAAAAAGAAAAAAAAAAAGTGTAACCCCTAGTCTAGATTCCATTGAATTTAAGTGATTTGTTCTTCAATTAAAATGAGAGGTGAAATAATTTTCTTATCTGGATTCTTTACTTGATAGTGTTAATATGGACTAGACCTTTATCAACTTTTATGAAAGAGAAGCTTTAAAATCAATAATAGATGGAGGATAGAGTACAAGAAATTTCATAACCCAAGAAATGCAACCAAAAAAACTAATTGTGTATGTGTATATGACACATATTAATATAAAGTACTTTTCTAAATACAGTATTCAAATATTTTACTTATGTGACAGAGGTGACATGGATTTGTAACAGAAGTATTTCTCTCATTTATTCAATCACTTATTTATTTATTCACTAAATCAGTATTTGAGAAAAGCCACCCCATCAAAGAATTCTTTGCTTTATCCTAGACATCCTTATACTTCTTTGTTAGTCACTTAAAATGCTATTTATTTTGAATATATAACCTCTAAGTATCTTTATTCTTAAGAAAACAGTATGCTGAGGACTTTTTTATGATGCTAGGAAGATTTACATGCAGTGATTTTTACTGCAGCATTGTTTATAGCAAAAAATATACAAAGAACCCAAATACTCAGCAATAGAAAAATGGTTAAATAAATGACGGCACATTTGTATAATCAAGTTCTATAAAGCCATCTCAATACCAACATGGAAGTTTTAATGATGGCAAAATACTTATTTTAAAATGTTAGTAGAAAAAGTTACATACAAAACTTTATTCCTATATCTAATATAATTCAAATTATATTTAAATATTCATGAATAAAATGTACTGTTAAGAGTGATCACTTCTGAGCTAGAAAATTAAGAATATTTTTTGTTTTCTTCTTTATTTATGTCTGTACTTTTCAAGTGTTATATAATAAACTTACGTAACTCTTACAATCACAAAACAAAACCACAGAAGCTTTTGTTTGTTTGTTTTTCAGACCACTATGTAACTCACTCTGTGTCATCTTTGGAGGGAGCCAAAAGAAAAATAAAATAATAGACTGGTACTCATGGTGTGTAAAATTTAAAGGAGATACCAAAGAGACAAATATGATTTAAAAAACAGCAATACAAAAGAGGGATAAAATTGAAACTGAGAAATTGTTTACTATAAGCTACTACAGTACCACTGAAAGAGTTAAGATGTGGACTTTGTGGGGGCTCAGGAGCAGGAACTATTGTATGGAGTCAGATATAGATGGATTTAAATAGGTAAGGAAAGGTAAGGGAATAGACCAAAGCATGGAGTCAATCCACGTTTTGCCTTTTGTTTCATGAATCTTTTTTAGAGGAGGATTTATATTACACAGTCAATGTTCAGTTACAAAACAGAAGCCATTCTGTGTATTTAAAACAGACAAGGAAATAATAGAAGGAATTAGGGGCTTACAAACCATAGAAAGGCCCAGAAAGAGTCAGAAACTGAAATCCAGAGATTAAAAACCTGCAGAAAACCAGTAATAACTTCATAGCTCCTCCACACACCTGTGGTGGGTGAACAGCAAATGAAATCAGATCATTACAAAACTCATCTCTGTGAAGCCCACAGTCTACTGTCAGAGTAAGAATAAAATAGCTTCACCCTCCCTTCTTTCCAAATCTGGCACAAGTAAGTCTAGGCAAAAACGTCAATCTATCCAGAACACTGAAGACAAAGTAGTCTGGAAAATGTGGTTCCCTGGCTTGTAACCTCTGTCACACAGGATAAAGCAGAAAAGGACATGAGAATTAGTGACTCATTCTCTCCTCGGATATTTACCCCAGATACTTATAATAAAGTCTTAAAAGCCAAAGTGAAACGTTTAGTCTTAGAAAAAATGTTTCCATAAGCAGGTGAAAAATATACCATGTTAGAAAATTGAGTTGGTTAAGCAAACCTCTCTTACAATGGTGAGTTGCTCCACCAGCTCAGAGTGCCATTATAAACACCAACAACCTCAAAGTACTGAAGGAAAAACAAAAGTGGAGTCAAATCTATACGGGGTCAGAGTTAACAGCCATGTGCCCACATCTCACTATGGGTCTGGAGCTATTTATACGAACCACACAGCCACCGTGACCCTTTGACCAGATCAATTTGCTCAATCAATTCAACAAAAGGAGTATGAAATCCAGCTGGTTTTCAAAGCATTGTTCTGGTTGCACCGCATAGACCCAACTTACAGTGCTACAGCCAACTCTGGTCAAATGAGAAACGTCACACTCATGCCCACTAGCCCTCTTGTTAGAAGATCTTCAGTAGTAACATTAAAGAAAAAGAAAGTGGATGAGAAAGAAGAGGAGGAGGAAGGCAGGAAAGAAGGGAAGCAGGATGGTAACAGGAGAGGAAGTGTGATATAAAACTTCTACCACCGGCTTGAACAGTGTCTACCTGAAAGAGTTATAGTAAGAGCTGAGAGGAAACACGAAACAGGGCAAAACGGAGTCATCTATGGTCCTGTCGAAACTCACTTAAAAACATCCGTGTCTAAAATGCTTAGAAAGCATGGCCGAGACTATGGAAAAGATCGTAGTTATGCTCCTAAGGTACATTTCTAGAGACGTTTTGAACTATGACAGTGTCTTGACAGAAGATAAATATAAATTCTATATAATAAGTCATAAAAGACGGATAATGTTCTCTGCAATCCATAATTTCCTAAATTGATTTTTTTGAGAAAGTGTTCATATTATTGTCATTAATATATCATTGGCCTATGATTTTTTTCTGCTTAGCTCAGCTACCAGGAACTACAATTAAAGCAGGCATTTCTGCTACTTTTGGAGAAATCCTTTCAAGTCAATTTTCCTTGGATTAGCTTTCCACATAAATTTTGTCCCGTGTGGAGAAATTCAGCACAATGTATGCAGGCCCATAAAACTGGAAAGACTATTTTCATCAAGGAAGTGGGGTGCTGCTTATTTATGCACAATGCCCTGTGTAAATCAGCAATCCACATACACAAGACATTAAAAATTCCAGGTCTTTCCATAGGATATTGTGGTCAGCACATGATTACCTGAAACAAGTTTAAACCTGGGACTCAGATTTCTTTGTGTGGCTGCAATGTTTTTGCCTTAATAAAGATCTGAGACCAGAAAGAATTGCCATCAATTCACAACATATTTTTCTTTCAAAAATTACATTTCTCTTATAAATATCTCTGGAAAACAACCATAAGAATCCAATAAACCCCGAATCACTTCGCCAGTGACCTTATTTCTGGTTTAATGTTTTTGTCAATACCCTGGAGGAAAAATTGAAATTTGTGATCTTTTGATGAGCCATGAAGATGAAACCTACCACTTAGAACTGAGGGTTTGAGGCACTTTTTAAACAGGGAACAGGGCTCCTGATGTCCAGGGTCCTTTAAAATGCCTATCTGTTCACTCTCTTCACTCTGTTTTTTTTTTTTTTTTTTTAATTTGGTCACCACCACAGGCTTGAAAGAACTTTTGTGGTAATACTACAATTAAACAGTAGGTTTTCCGCTTAAATGTTCCAGTAAGGGTTTTCATCCCTCTTTCTCTGCCTCCCAACTTTCCCACCCCATGGGCAGCAGCTTTGCAAAGTCTGTATTTATTGTCCATGAGGTTTGTGTTTTTATCTGATTGGGAAAGACATACCTGCAGAGGTTTTGCTTTTTATCCTCTCCCATATTTCAAAGCTTGTTTCTTTCTCAGTCCTGACCCTGGTAATCCTTTGTGGTTTTTCTTGGGCCTCAAAGACTTAATGGTCCAGCATAGAACTTGAATCTTTGGAAATATATCCCAACAAACTCTAACAGTGGCTGCTCTCTGAAGTGGCTTCAGAGAGCAGCCACTCAAAAAAGCAAAAGTTGTGCCTGTGTTTAAGTGTTCCAGGGAAGTTTTTGTCTTTAAAATCAACTGATACATTAAAAGTTTGGTTTAAAGTTTGCAGGACTTGCCCAGATAGCTTAAGGAGATTTCTAGATTCCCTATGGGTAAAAAGATGAAACCAAGTTCTGAAGTTACTTAGCTCTCTTCCTGGATGTTTGGTGGCCCATTCCCTGGAAAAGAGGGAAAGGAAGATGATGATTGGGGGAGAGGAATTCTTGCATGAAATTAGTTATTTGTAAGTCAAGTAATATGAAATACTTAATTGCCTCACAGGAGCATAGCTATAACTGTAATAAAGCAGTTAAGCAGTTACAATTAGAGGTGTCTTAGTTCAGGCTGCTATAACAAATAAATCATAGACTGGGTGAATTACAAACAACAGAAGTTTATTTCTCACAGTTCTAAAGGCTGGAAGTCTGACATCAGAGTGCCAGCATGGTTGGGTTCTGGTGAGGGCTGTCTTCTGACTTGCAGACGGCTTACTTCTTGTATCCTCAAATGGTGGAAAGAGAGCAAGCTAGCTCTCTGGCCTCTTTCATAAGGGAACTAATTCCATTTACGAGGGATCCTCTTCCATGACCTAATTACTTCCCAAAGGCCCTATCTCCAAATGGCATCACATTGGGGATTTAATTTCAACATACGAATTTTAGGGATTCAGTCCTTAACAGGAGGTATTCTATTATTCTCATTGTGGATCATGCTTGACACTTTTTAAAACTCCAAATAAACTAAATTAGTATTTTTAACTCCTTGGAAGTTAATATTTTGCTCATTTCTTTATCATAGATTAGCTCTTAGGGAAGGTCTGACACAAGCGGAGGTGAGGGAGAGAACACTAACATTTATATTTTACCTATGTGCCAAAAACTGTTCTTGGTTACGATAGCTTTGTAATGTAATTTGAAGTTGGGTAGTGTTATGCCTCCAGCTTTATTTTTTTTAATTTTTTATTTTTTTGCTAAGGATTGCTTTGGCTATCGGGGGTCTTTTGTTATTCCACGTGAATATCTAGATTGCTTTTTCTATTTCTGTGAAGAATATCATTAGTATCTTGAGGGGGATTGCATTGAATTGGTAGATTGCTATGGGTAGAATGGACATTTTCATGATATCCATTCTTCGCATCCCAGAGCATGGTATGTTTTTCCACCTTTTTGTGTCCTCTTTAATTTCTTCAGTAGTGTTTTGTAGTTCTCATTGTAGAGATCTTTCATCTCCTTGGTTAAATTGATACCTAGGTATTTTATTTTTTGGCAACTATTGCCAATGGCCTAGCTTTCTTGATCTCATTTTCTTCTAGTTTGTTATATTACAAAGCTATTGTTACAAAACAGCATGGTACTGGCATAAAAAAAGACACTTGTATCAACAGAACAGAATAGAAAACCCGGGAATCAACCCACAAACTTACAGCCAACTTATATTTGACAAAGGCAACAAGAACGTACATTGGGGAAAAGACTGACTCTTCAATAAATGGTGCTGGGAAAATCAGACATCTGTATGCAGAAAAATGAAACTGGACCTGTCCCTCTCACCATACACCAAAATAAACTCAAAATGGATTAAAGACTTAAACATAAGATGTGAAACCATAAAATTACTAAAGGAAAATATACGGGAAACACTCCAGGTAATAGGACTGGGCAAAGACTTTATAAATAAGACCCCAAAAGCACAAGCAGCAAAAGAAAAAAATAAATAAATGGGATTATATCAAACTAAAAAATGTTTTTTCCTAGCAAAGAAAACAATCAACAGAGTGTACAGATAACCCACAGAATGGGACAAAATATTTGCAAACTATACAGCCAACAAGGGATTAATATCCAGAATATACAAAGAACTCAAACAACTATACAGTAAAAAAACCAAATAATCCAACTAAAAAATGGGAAAAGGAGATGAATAGACACTTTTCAAAGGAAGACATACAAATGGCCAACAGGTACATGAAAAACTTCTCAGCATCACTAGTCATCAGAGAAATGCAAATCAAAACCACATTGAGATATCATCTCACCCCAGTTAGACTGGCCAGTATTAAACTAAGAATAACAATTGCTGGCAATGTTGTGGGCAAAGGGAACTCTTCCACACTGTTGGTGGGACTATAAATTAGCACAGCCATTATGGAAAACAGTCTGGAGGTTCCTCAAACAGCTACAGATAGAGCTACCATACAATCCAGCAATCCCACTACTGGGTATATATCCAGAGGAATGGAAATCATCATGTCAAAGGGATACCTGCACTCCCATGTTCATTACAGCTGTATTTACAATAGCCAAAATATGGAACCAACCTAAGTGTCCATCAATGGATGATTGGATAAAGAAAATGGTATATATACACAATGGAATATTACTCAGCCATAAAAAGAATGAAATTCTGCCATTTGCAGCAACATGGATGAGTCTGGAGAAAATTATGTTAAGTGAAATAAGCCATACAAAGAAACAAATACTGCATGTTCTCACTCATAACTGACTTCTAGGAAGGAAGGAAGGGAGGGAGGGAGGGAGGAGGGGAAGGAGGGAAGAAGGAAGGAATGACGGAAAGAAAGAAAGAAAGAAAAGACCACAACAATATGTTGACCTTTCAGAAGGAGAGAACAAACATAAGGATACCAGAGATGGGGAGGAAGGAGGAAGGGGGTTTGGGAAGTGATAGGTTGGGCAAAGGGCATAAAGAAATATCGGGATTTGTAATAATGAATATGCTAATAATGAATGAAATTTTTAAATAAAAAAATTTTTAAATTAACAATAAAAAAAACTATTCTTAAGACTTTACAAATATTAACTTATTTAATCCCCAGAAACACGGTGCAGAGTAGTATTATTACTCTCATATCACATATGAAAAAAAACAGAGGAACAGAAAGGTAAATAACATGCCCAAAACCACACAGCTAGTCAAGTTGCTGAGCTGGGATTCAAACACAGGAAATCTGACCTCAGAGTCTGAACACTGCAACCAGACTTTGGACAGCAACATTACAGCTCTGTTTTTAAGATCTGCTGACACACACACACACACACACACACACACACATCCCCCCCTTCTAAGCCTCCATGACATAACACAACAGAAGTCAGTTCTCAGTCATACTGTGTCCTGTGCAGGCTGGTAGAGAAGCTCTACTCCATACACTCACGCAGAGACCCAGGTTAATGTGGGCTTCCTCTCAACACGTGCTTCCACAACAACTACCTTCATGGTGAGGAAAGGTGGTGAGTCACACCATAGCTCCTAAAGTTACACATACCACCCCCACTCATCTTGCATTTAAAAATGTGAGGCATGTGGCAACATCCAATCACAAGAGGACAAAGAAATTTAGTCCTGCTATGTTACCTAAAGTACGGGTGGCGGGTGAACCCGATATGTTGG